>NW_007577825.1:286702-379064 GCF_000690725.1 Stegastes partitus
CTGTGAAAACCAAGCCGTTTCTGGGCTTTTTATTTCTCCTTTGACATTTTAACTCACTGTGGGCTCATTTTTCACTCCAATAAAAAGTCCTGCAGCTACATGGAAACAACACAACCATGACTGGAAGCACAGAGAACTCGAAAATGTCATTTGTGCACTATAACAAAGTTAAAATGCTAGAAGTCATAAAAGGAAAAAACAAAAGTTGTAATTCTTTAAATATTTATTAGAAGCTGGCTTTAACATATACAAACATTTTCCAAGTGTCCACAGCTCTGGAAAATAACGGTGGCACCACAGGCTATAGATATTTGACCTACATTTCTGATTTGTTTCCATACTTGTGTAAACACAGCCTGCAGTTCAACCTAGCTTAGTTGAAGCTCCCTGAAGTTTTGTCTCGTAACTGCTGGTTGCAGGTGGCTCACTAATAACTTCCTGGTTGCACCAATAAGCTCAGAATTTATAGTTTTTTACAGAGTGTGGTTCATGCAAATGGTTTATTTTGGAGAACGTTCAAATGAGACATGTAAAATAAAGTAATTTTGATAATATATCTCGATTTTAGGGTTAAATTGGCTTCATTTTTCTAACAGCAAATCCAACAATTTTCTCTGTCTTTACAGTTTCTTGCAATGAGGATGACTGTGTAATTTTTGGCAATTTAAAAAAAAAGCTTTAAAATCATAGGGTTTAAATCAGACAGGCTACCAGGATTGGTCAAATAACTGATCAGTCAACTGATAGAAATGCAATGAGCATCTATTTTGCAGCTTAAAGTCCACACTGATGACTGTTATCAAAACTGACAATGAAACTGGGCTTTCTTTTCCAGAAATAAATCATGCTTTCCTTTATCTACAAGAAAAAGAACGGTTGAGGCAGTTTTCCTCTCTGTGTCGGACCGCGGGGACGTTATTTATGGACGCGCAGCCAGTTGCACCGTCAAACCTTCGGATGCAGTATTTCACTCCGCCGTAAGATTCATTCAGCGGAGAGAGACGCTCGCACACGGATGCCAATTTTTTTTTAGAGTTAGAAAGATGTGCTTTTTGCGACTGTGTCCCACATACCTGGAACAGACCTCAACAAAACTTGACCTCAATAATACCACTGAGACGATCGCTGCTCTGACTGACTGTGTCGTTGCTTTTAATGTATGAAAACTATTCTTATTGTTCCACTTATTTGCCTCATTTATTCCTACACTTTCCAACATCAGTAGTTTTTATTTGATAAAGGCATCCATTCTTTGTGAACTGCGATTTGATTGTAAGAGTTTTTGCATTCATGGCACCCTCATGATACTTGATTTCTTTGTCATACATTGCAATAGCTTCAATGTCTTTGGGCTGCTGGTTGGCAAAACATTAGACTTGAGGACTTTAGACATGAGCTGCTGCACTACTGTAAAGACAAAAAACAGGATATAATGGAGCATATTCTACAAGAAGCACACACTCTCTCGCTCTATTTGGGTTTTAAGTTTCAATTTATCGACTCCACGCAGGAGAGGCTGCTTCTATACCTGGCGCCGCAATTTAATTTTGGCAATTTGGGCAAATTTATCCAGTCCCAGCTGTGCTCCAAGTGTATTTTTACACAGAAATCACGTGCATGGATGCTTTTAAACAGGCCCCACCAGCTCCCGTGCCACCCCCCCCTCCCCATTAATCTCCATTTTGTGAGTGTCACTTTGCTCAACTGTCACCGTGCGTCTGGGTATTCTTCACGTGGAAATGGCGGGTTGAAGGGCAGCCGCTCAGATAGCTCTATCTGGGTGCAGCATAGCTCTCTTATCGTGTCACACAGGGGGGATGGCAACCCCGTACCGCACTGCAGAACTTGACGAAACCGCCTTCTTTTGAATGATGCAGCTCACGTAGTTTGAAATGCAAGTGCGCGTGGGTGTTTGCGTATTTCCGTTGGCGGGGAACAAGCATGTGAGGTGAGGTGAGGTGGGGAGTCTGACTCGTGTTTGTACCGACTTACACAAAGCAGACTGGCCCTTTGTGGCACTGATTAAGGGAGCAAGCAACAACTGCTGAATAATGCATGTTCTTCAGAACGTCAGAGTTTTAAATCATGATGATGCCAGATTAGAGATAAGGCTACTATCTGCACTTCTTCTCCTTTATGATTATGATTAGCGGTACGCAACTTTACATGACTTATGGAGAGTTCTCATGTATTCATGCATCACTTCAGCGTTGTAGTTTCACCGTACCTATACTTGTACTCCACAACAATTCAGAGCGAATATTGTGTTTTTCACTCCACTGCATTTTTTTTAACCCCTAAACCCAAAAAACAAAAGGGTTTGGAAAGCATGCTGTCTATTATTTTCTAAAAATCACCAAAATTACACCATTTATCTGTAAAAACACAATAACTCATCAGATTTTCAGCTTTCCAGAAGTCCTCCAGCAAACCATGTGGAAAATGATCCATATCTGAGCTTAAAATCGTCATATTTCATCCTTTTTATTCAACATTTCTCGTTTAGAAATGAACAGAAAACAAAGTGTTTGCTCTTGCGACATTCGACTAAAACTTCTGAGCTCTTCGGTGCCACTGTGAAGCCGTTAGTGACTCAGCTGTGACCAGCAGTCACATGCCAGACATTCAGGGAATTTTCGGTTGAACTGCAGGCTGTGTTTACACAGAGTGGAGTGGACACGCGCACTGAAGCAAATTCAAAATCTAACTAGTAAACTAGCTATAGTGTGTAGAGTCACCAGTATTTTCCAGCATTAGTAACACCTGTGAACACTTGAAAAGAGTTACATGTGTTGATTCCTTTTATTTTCAAATTTTGTAGAATAAATCAAAGAAAGTCAACTTTTGTCATGTTTTTTTTTCTTCTTCTAATGATTTATGGCATGTAGCCCTGTGATAGACTGGTGACCTGTCCAGGGTGTCCCTTGCCTTCACCCTGAGTCAGCTGGGATAGACTCCAGCCCCCCACGACCCTAGTGAGGGTTAAGCGGTGTATAGATAATGGATGGATGGATGGATGGATGGATTTTAACTCTGTCATACTGCACAAGAGGCATTTTCAGTCCTCAGTATGTCTTCTTTTGTTTTTCAAGATTATTTGTTGGACTTTTTTAGCCCAAGTGAGACAGGGAACCGTGGGGAGAAGAGTGGAGGAAGGACATGCAGCAAATGAGCTGCTGGCAGGACTCGAACAGTGCTCGCTGCGTCGGGGACTATAGCCCCTGTACATGGGTCGCCGTCTTATCTGTTTGAGCTACTGGGGCGCCCTCGAGTCCTCGGTGCTTCTAGTCATGGTTGTGCTGTTTCTATAGAGGTGCAGGACTTTATGTTGGAGTGAAAGATGGACCTACAGTCAGTAAAAATGTGATAGGAGCCCAGAAACCGCCTGGGATTCAGAGGGTTAATAGCTGTTGTTACTACTTACTTTACAGATTCTAATTTTAAAAACAGCAGAAGCCCTCAGAAACGCACTCAAGTAAATGTTAATTCATTCAGGGTTTCCCCGTGATTATGCATATTATTTATTATTACTGATGCAATAACATCCCTGCAGCATAATGTTCTAACTATACAACATTAGATGATGGTGGACAGTTGAACCTGAAAGAATGCATCATATTTTAGAAGCTTATCATCATTTTTGTGGCTACATATCGTTAATACAGCCATCAAATAAATGTAGTGAAGCAAAAAGCATAACATTTCCCTCCTGAATCTAGTCTAGCGGATGTAGAAAGAAATCTAAAACGCCAAAACTTATTAAGCATTTGAGTAAATGTACCTCCGCCTCTGTTTATGTGGATGTACGATGTAAGCACAGCGGGCGGATGTTCAGCACATTCAGAGAAGGGGCCCTCAGTGATGCACAATGATGGCATCCACAGGTCTCCCTCCTCCTCCTGCTCAGTATCAGTGCCGTGCAGAGGGCTGTTATCAGCGGTGGCGACGCTCCACCCACCGCTGGGGATCCCCTTATCACCTCACACACAACCTGACCCGGGCCACTGCTCCACACACTCACGCTGCACAAAACCCCCCCTTCCTCCTCTTTACAAACGCTGTACAAACTCACATCCGCGAGCCGTATACTGAACTGGAAGACTCTAATCGCGCGTGTCGACCGACCGGCTGAACACAAACCAGCAGTAAATGAAGTGGTTGAGCCGTATACGCAGAGATATGGCACGCTGGATAAAGACAAGACCTGCTTATAGACGCTGCAGTGACAGAAAGGTCTTCGCCTGCCACTGCCAGCCCGGCTGTCAATAGCAAAATGTCTTCTAGTGGTGTCCTTGAGCAAGAGGGAGAAGTCTTACATAGCTGCCTGCCTACACTAGGTCACCCTGTCACAGCCTATAGTGGAAAATGAACACTGGAAACTCCTAATAAAATGCAACCAGTGATTACACAAATAACAGCCCGCGTGCTCTATTATGCTCGTGTGATACCAGAATAATAACTGATTCATTAACCTGTAACTGATTGTTTTCATCATAGGATTAAATGCAGAGCTGCAATGATTAATGGATTAGTCGTCGACTACTAAATTAACCGCCAACTGCTTTAATAATCCATTTGAGTAATTATTTAGGAAAAAAGAGAAAGCTTAATGATTCCAGCTCCTTAAATCTGATTGTTTTCTGGTTTCTTTCCTCCTCTGTGACAGTGAACTGAATGTCTTTGGGTCATAGATGGCAACATAAGATGTTTGAGGACGTCATGTTGGGCATTTTTTCACAATTTTCTCACATTTTACAGAACAAACAACTAATCAATCAACTGTGGAAATACACGACAGATTAGTCAAGGATGAAGATGAGTGTCAGTTGCAGTCTGACTTGACATTAAAGTCCATTAAAGTGTGACTTCTTGATTCTTGAGTAGCTTTAAGTTGAACAACGGAACATTTTTCAATCGCTATTTTCAGATATTTGAGTCCTATTTGACTCATATTTATGAAAATAATCATTAGTTAAAGGCCAGATTAAATGTGTAGCTGCACCAATGTGTCGATTAGTTGATCCACATCTATGGAGATAAATCTGGCAAAGTAACGCTACCAGAAAAGTCATTTACAAACATTGTGATAACTAAGTTTCAACAGTTTGACATCTCAAAAATTTACCAAATTCATCCTTTGAAATATAACAATGTTCCACTGTTCTTTGTCTAACACGATAATAAATTGAATGACCTTCGATTTTTGGACAGTTGATGAGACAAAACAAGAAAGTTGAAGGTTTGGTCTTGCACGGTGGGAATTTATGATGAGCATTTGACAGATTTTTAAACATTTTATGGCTGTTTCATATTAATTACCTGCAGTTGCAGCTCCATGAGTGATTCCAATTAACAGTCCAACATCCAAAGACATGCAGCTTTCAATGGCATGAAAATCAATACATGGACTAAAGTGCCAACAGCAGAGGTTCAGGATTTTTACCTGATAAAAGATGAACTGACAATCAAAACAGTTTTCTGATCTCGTCTCTTCCCACAGAATCACAACGAGCCCTCCTGTTTTTTATGGCCATAATATGAAGAATTAAATCAGTACCCCTCCTTGCTTTATAAATGGCTAAATGATTTATTGTCTGTATTTTGAAGAAATTTCGTACAAGGCTTGACTGACCAATGCCCAAGCCGAGCTCTTTAAGATCTGGAGAACATTTATCAAACATATCAGGATGGAGAGGTGTCCACCGGGAAGTAATCACATTAAACTGTGTTCTACTGTGATTTGATCTGTCAGGATTTCAGCTTTCTAGCCCTCTTTGCTCCACAAACTGTATTTCTGACCCTTTGTGGACATTTTTCTTACCATATGGATTAACATGCATACGGGCCTTTTACTTTGAGCTGAGAGTTTGTTTTACTATATTTTGCTCTACGTGTTTATTCTGTATTTTGTGCGATCAAATCATCAACAAATAAATAATTTTTCTGCTACTTTATACGTTTTAGATCACAAAATCTAACATCAGTGACTCCAAAGTGACGTACTTCTATTGAAAGCTACATTATTAGTGTGAAGTTTTGTGGATGAATGTGATAAAATTTTCATACAACTACATTTTCTGACATTATAATTGGCCTCTACTGATAAGACAGATTATGTAATACTCTGGCTCCTCTTGCGTTCCCTTCTTTCCCCTGCAGGAGATAAAGTCTCCAGAACATGGTCCAGTAAATACATCATTTTTGTTGCTGCACATAGTAAACTGGTGAGTAAGAGCTCTTTATATACAGTCAGTGTGTAACAGTCACTGGATAATTTCTCAAAAGTAGTAAAATGTCAAGAGGGATGATAAAAATGTCAGGTGGAATTTTAACAGACATCCAGGCGTCTCAGGTTTTTGCTGGACTTTACAAATTACGCATTTCTGTGGATGCAGCTCTGCACATAATTGCCTTTAGAATTATTAAAACGTGTGAATGAGATTTTTTACTCTTAAGGTCGGCCGAGTTTCTTTGACGCTAACCTTCCCGCAGCAATTTCCCGTCCTCTCTGCCACTTCAAAACCACACCGTAAACAAATATCTTCGAATGAGCACCTGAGCTGAATGCTAAGCTCCATTCTTCCAGCTGTAAGTAAAGTCCACGCTGATGCTTGCTCTGCACTCTGAGCCGCACGGCACATTAGCAAGCAAGAAGTAAGCGCATTATTGTGAGCAAAACAGAGTCAGACGGAGAGGATGAAATAAGAGATGGGTGTGGTGAAGATGTGTGTGTGTGTGTGAGAGACCTACAGTGTGTGTGAGCAGCAGCAGCAGCAGCAGCAGCGGTGGTGGCTGGACTGAGGGAGGCCTGTGGTCCAGCTGAGAGCAAACCTGAGACATAAACACAAAGTGAACAGAGATCAATATGGAAGGAGATTGTTAGTTAGGTGTTGACAGAGAGGAGGGGGGAAAAAATCAACAACCAAACTGACATTAATTTGTGAATTTTAACAAGTTATCAGGAAAACTGACAGCAAAAAAACAGGCTGTTAGGCAGAATCCATACTGCACATTGATTATGTACAGACGCTATAAGAGAAGCCTCCCTTGTTGTGGTCAATGCTGTTTTGACTGCAACAATACTGAGCCTGATCTTGCAAGAGGTTGAAATGAATCGATAGTAAACTATTCCTGGAGTGTGTTTACACTAAAGTCCTGCTCTTGCAGACACACTCACACTTGTCCTTTTAAGGGGAATAAGTGGGAACGTCTCTTTTGTGCAGGGATTTCTTGAACATTTTCAAAAGCAAACACGCTGTTTTTTGATGGAGGGTGGGAAAAAGCACGGCTGGGTTCTTTAAGAGAGACAAAAATAGAAAATCTGAAACAGTGGAAAGTACTCTGGATTATGTAAACATCAGTGGTGGAATGTAATTAAGTACATATTTCAGGTAAGTGAGTAGCTTCATCTCATGTCAACCTCTAGGATCCTTCTGTTCCAGAAGATTTGAGATAAAATCAGAACTTGTTACATAATAAAACACTGACAGGATTGTAAAATATGATGCAGCTGTTGATTCAGCTCTCCTAAAAAAGTATGGAAAATCAGCTCCATCTACATCTACAATAATAAAATGCTTCTTATACATTAATGTGCTTGTAATATAACGATGTTCAAGCAGAGGAATACAACAGAAAGCTGCACACGGGACATTTTGCTTTACATGGTGGTAAAATTACGCAATTGGAAACTTTTACTTAAGTTTTCAATGCAGGACTTTTACTTATAAAAAATACTTTTCTCTCTTTTTTTGGTAGTATCGCTACTTTTCAGTAAAGTATTTGATTACTTGTTTAACTACTTGGCAACACTGTAACAACTTTTGGAGAGCGCACGATTCCATGCGCAAACGGAGGCGTTATCGTGCGTAATTTTATCGACGCACCTCGCTGCTGCGGCCTTCTCACAGTTAAAGATAACAAACTTACGAGTGAGGAACTTACAGAGGTGATGGGTTCAATAAAGGAAAGAGCTGCTGATATCAGCTGCACAATGAAAACCGGTCTGCAGCCTTTAAAAACGACGTCACTATTAAAGATGGCACCCCGGACAAACAGGTGGTTTCAAGGAAACTTGGAACTCACCAAACAAACAGCGACCAACAGTAACAGACTCTGGGACTGTTAAGCGGTTGGTAACACAAATAATTTGGCCAAGGATCAATAATTTCAGCTACCAGTGGCGCATTAGCTCAATTTACACTTACTTGCTTCTGGATGTTGTCCTGTCCGAAAGTGTTTATGTTGAGCCTTCTCCCTGCCAATAAACCAATTATAATCCCATTGAAGCAGCGGCGTCCTGGTCAGAGCGCACGGAGGTCTCCACAGCGCACGGAGGGCACGGTCCTACACCGGGGACGAGGGAAAGGGGCTGAAGGCGCCGCGCACTCCACGGTCATTCCCGAAAGCCAGCGACTGACCCACCCTGCCGGGTTAAAAATAAAGTTGGCGCATCCAGTACATGATCTGTGCGCGCAGGGGACGGACATTCCTGACAAGAGCTGGTGACTCTAAATGGCAGAGACACTTGTGATCTGCTGTTGCGCTCCACCCCGCCCCGGCCGGGCTCTAATCGCGCACACAACACCCACCCACCCACCCACAGAGACCCTCTTAGAAATGTCACCTCCACTGTTGCCTCTGCGTGCCATTTTACATGCAGGGCAGAGAGGAGACATGGAAACAAGACCTGGAGAAAGATCCACACATTATGAAAGGATGCCCTTCTGCCACTGCAAAGTGAAAAAACACCTGTCAGATGAAGTGATACTGAGAGAAAGAGTCAGCAGAACATGATAAAAGTAAAGAATAATTGAAATTGTGAGATGTTTTCAAAATATCAAGAACTTTCTGCAACATACATGACACTGGCAGAGTGATGTGATCTTTCAACAGTCTAAAAACAATGTCTGGCAACATTTGGCATCAATCTTTTGGAGTTAAGACAACTTAAAACGAAATTAAGTTCAACCAGCTAACTACACTGAGTTGAGGGGAAATAAGCTCCTCCCCTACACACGAAGGTACTTTGTTCAGGCATCTAAAAACAGAGGAGGGGACCTGAGATCCTGAGTTCAATGTGAAGAAAAAACAAGCTATGAAGAAAATTTCATCAAGTTACCTCAACTTGAATTTAGTTTTGATTCAACTAATCCAGAAATTAAAGTTGAAATTACACACAATATTAAGCTGGTGTAACATCATGTAAACAGAACCCATCAAAAATAATGTTTGCAACTTAAAAAGTTTATCTAAATCAGTAAATTAGATTGTTTTTTTCAGCCTTGAATTGAATTAAGAAGTCAGAATAGTTTCCTTGAATTACTTTTTAGAGTGTCGTGTTGATAGAAAACACTTCTGAAGCTACATACAGTAACCAAAACAGGCCACATTCTGCATTTAAACCAGAAAACCAATAACCACTAAGTGTTTCCAACCATTTAAGGCTTACAGAAAACACCAGACTTGTTGCCCTGGGCGCTGTTAAAAACATCTCTATACTTGTACCAATACTGCCGTACATTATTTAAAATACCACTTTATAGACACATATCTTGTGATCACTTAAACAGCTTTCCCCCATATTTAACAAATGAAATAAGAAAAGCTGCCTAAGCACTTAGCACTGGCAAAAAAACAACACATCTTGCTTAATAAGTATGAAATTGGCAAAAATGATGACAAACATTATAATAACATTGATTGAAAGGTGTGAAAAGGATCAAGGATTAAATGTAAACTTCCAGTAGATTGGTACTGAGACGGGTTTTCAGTCGGCACTGAAGATACTGAAATAAAATACAAATGAACAAACAGGAATGTAAGGATGTGATGACTTTTGTTTCCAGACATTTTGATACGTCCAATAACAAACCTTCACATAAACAGCAGAAAAAACAGAATAACAACATTTCACTTAAACATATTTATTGTTTTCATTAAAAAATGGCCAAACACGACCAAATATCAGCTTATTAGCAACCAGAAGCATTGTATTCATAGTCAAAACACATGTACAACACACTGCCAAAACATAAATAACAAGACTTTTTACACAAACTTAAAAAATATATAGATTAACATAAAAAAAATCAGTACAAAAAGTTACCGCTGCGTTCCTTCACTTAACTCGTCTTTCTTTGGTTCCTTCGTTTAGTCAAACTGAGCGCTGCAGCTGCAGCCAAAACCGTCGTGAACCTTCATCTACTGTAAATAGTATGGCTTCATATCTGGATAGTGGTGACCCAGCTTTGACTGAGAGCAGTCCTGCCTTTGATCAGCTTCTGCATAGTATCAACGCTGTACAAACAACAATCACTTTTCATATGCAATATTAATAAACGCATTAAAAAAAAAAAAGTTCTGTGCACGCAGCTGTAAACAGCTTTGCTCATAAAAAACTATAAAACGCACTCAACAGCATTTCAAACAGAAGGCGAACGGGGAAGGGAATAAATACTAAACTTCAGAAATGCGTGAGAAAAGAAGCCCTTAAAACTCAGCTTATGCAGATTCGGGGTACCATGAAGTATGTGAGCATCTGCCTCAGAGCTACTTTTTATTTTTCCACATTTCAAGGACACTTCAGAAGGCTGAACGTCTGACACGAGGGCACGAACCAGCGACTTCTGGTTCAAAGCTGATCCGGCTACTTGCCCTTCGACTTGTTACATCCAAAAAGTTGCAGATTTTCCAACTTGCCACCTCTTTGTTTTGCTACAAAACTGTTTTTTTTTTTGTCTGACATTTCGGCAGAGAGAGAGAGCGGCGGTTAACATTTGCAGTGCACATACAGACAAGACACACAACACAGTTCATGGTTAAAGAGACACAATCATTTCTTTAGCACCATTTCTTCAGGTGGGGTTTGCATTTTAACTACACGGAGCTACAATCTAATACACAGCTTACATACATTTCATTTTCCCAAGGACATTTGAAACTCATTTTCTGCTGAATTAAGGTCATTGAGCGGTGAAATGTGCAGCGCCTCGGGAAATATTCTCCGTACACAAATGCAGCACAGAAGGACTTGCGAGCGGTTTGTGAATATTCTCTCGGTTCATTTCGGGTACAGTTAAAGATGTCCTATGTTATATTTGTATTTGAGGCACATTGGTGAATTTAAAACTTGAAAGGAACTGGCTGCAGATATCTATATTAGACCGATAGACAGTCAACAATGCCTCAAACACCCTAGTGTTGTAAATATATATCAAATCAGTGTCACTTTAAATTACTGTATTGAGACACCTATAACAGAATCAATAAGCTTTCTTATCGACTGAATGAAAGGATGAGGTGTAGCTTTGCTCCAAATAAGTGATCTAAACCTAAATTCAGTATCAGAATCTCTAATGCCAAATCCTTCACTTAAACTTCTGATGAATCTTTGGTAAAATAGATTGTTAAAAGCATTCCTGTACACGTACGAATACAAAAATATCAATACTTTATAAAAAAAATACCTTCATAGAAAAAAAAAAAAACAGCTGCTTCAACTCTGTGTCTGGATATAAACAAAACAGTGCCCTTAAAATAATTAAAAAAACAAAAGTCAAGTAAATAAATTTTAGGTGCAAATTGTAAAGACGGACTAACTCCATGCTGGAGACAGTTTAAGTGCTCACTAAAGCGTCTTCGTGCGTCCGGCGGATTTACGAAGAGACGAAAGCGTCGAGATCAGCGACGACAGCTGCCTGTCTTCTGGCGACGGCGTTCAAGAGTCGGTGAGGAAAAGATGGAGTCCCGAGGTCCAGCTGGATGAGAACAAAATGATACGGTGATGACACACATAACTTACATGCAGCATTGCCGGCTAACTGTAGGCTGAATGGACGAATCTGGGTTGAAATGAAGGTAAACAGACGACTATTACCGCTAGTGGTAAAACTGATTTGACTTTTGATGGAAAAAAAACAAGTGTTTCAAGCTAACGGTTAGCATTGTAAAGAGGATAACCTTTTAGTAAAACTTAGTTCAGTGGTTACTAAAGAGTACATGTCTGGTCAGGTGTCAACCAGCTCCAACAATAAACTTCATAGGCCTCTGCTCCATCAAACCTATTTCAGTAACAGTGATGGACCTGCCAGTAGCAAACCATAAAGTCAACAGTAATGCATTACCATTTCTAAATTCAACAGCTACAGTACAGTTACTATATTTATTTTGAGGCAGTATAGCAAGTGCCACTGTGGTTATCTTTTTTTCTTATGCTGGTTTACACCAAGCACTGTTGCCTCGCAGCAAGAAGGTCGCCGGTTCGCGTCCCGGTGGGGGCACCGGAATCTTTCTGCGTGGACTTTGCATGTTCTATACGTGCAGCGTGGGTTCTCTCCGGGTTCTCCAGCTTCCTCCCACACAGTCCAAAAACATGTCGAGGTTAATTGGTGATTCTAAATTGTCCGTAGGTGTGAATGTGAGTGTGCTTGGTTGTCTGTCTCTAAGTGTAGCCCTGTGATAGACTGGTTACCTGTCCAGGGTGTCCCCTGCCTTCACCCTAAGTCAGCTGGGATAGACTCCAGACCCCCATGACCCTAGTGAGGATTAAGCGGCGTATAGATAATGGATGGATGGTTTACACCAGCTTTGTTGTTGGCTTTGTGGTGCTTTATTAAAGAGCATAAAACAAGGATTGTGTGTGTTAGGAAAGCTTAGACACACTGGGCTGACGTGTGGATATAGTTAAGTTACAATCCGTCTCGTGTTGCAGAGTAACGTAATATAATAAGTAGTGAAAGAAATTACTTTCCTTAGAGAGTAAATAAGTAAAGCAATGCAAAACTATTTAAAAAATAACAATAATGTTTAATACAAACATTTTTTTGAGTCAGTACGTAGAAGTCAATATGCAAGCTGGATGCTGGGCAAGTTCCCCGGGTCGGACTCGACTTTTACTATTTCATGTGTGTAGGATGTTTGTTAAACGATATATTTCATTTCATTACAACACAAGAAATCATACACTACCATTTCATACTGTTTAGGCTCCATCCATTCACTGCACTTTGACATCTATAGCGTACATATCCACCAAAGCAAAATGTAAAAGTTTGGTTTGTTGGGAGGCTTCGATTTTTTGTCATCAGAGGTTGTAGGCGAGGCTCTTTGTGAACGTCTACGTACCCTCCAAGTTGTTGTGTGTGGTCATGACACTACAAGGGCAACAGCGGAGCTTAAAAAAAATTGAAGTATTTTGTTTTGATGTGTGTGCCCATGCATTGAATATCTATATGTGCTGCACATGTAGTGAACCCGTGATCCAAGCAGCTGAGAAAGTTCTACAATAACAACGTGTCTGCAGCCGTCCACGTCTGCACATGAGTACAACCAGACCCTTTGTGTTTTGACAGTAAATAACTTCTACTTCTTGTGTGTACATGTACCTTGTAAAAGGAAACTGAGTGAACATGAGCCAGCGGATTAGTTCAAAGCAAACACGGCTCACCTGTAGCAGGTAGATGACTCTGGTGATTTCCTGCCCGTTGCGTCTGACTGGCTGCAGGACCCAACAACTGGGCATCATCTCCCCCCGGATGGCGTCGACACTGGGACGAGGCAGAGACTCCTCGAACACAGACTGCATTGCCAGCACGCACAGGCCACCCTGAGGCGGAGAGAAAAACCATCAATAAAACAGGCAGCGCAGCCTTTTGATCAGCCAAGAGGCAACTGTACGCCGACACTGATAACCAACAGCTGACACGGTTTACTCCACACCCACTGCCTCTGGGTCACTCTTGTTTACCCTCGGTGTTCTATGAGCATGCCTAGTATCTAAATAACATGTTCTACATTTTGTGGATGAGAAACTCCGCGCCACGCTGCTAAATTGCTGTTTGCATGCCACATTAATATGAGTAAATGGAATTTTCGCAGCTAAACTAAAGCATGCAAATGCGCTCTGGACCTTATACAGGAGGGACCGGCGGTAATTACTGGACCGGCTGGCTGACTTTGCAGCTGTGCTTACCTGTTTGGACTCAGTGCTGATGCAGCAGAAATCCCGCGGCTGGCTGAGGTGACAGGTGGACGGATCTGTTAGAATGTAAACTAAACACAAATACGGAGATGCATCGAATTAGTCCAATACAGCAGCCAAAACCCTGAAAATACAACTGCTGAGGCAATGTGACAGAACATCGATGGTTAACAAGGCTGGAAAAACACAACCTCCTTATTTCAACACATATTTATGATAAGATGTGATGATATTTTATGTAATAAACTCTGCACTGCTGCGTGGAAACAAACAAGCAAACAAAATAAAACTTTGGTAAAAGTTTAAACTGAACAGATAAGATGAAGTAAGACAGGCCTAATGGTATACTGCAGGTATTAAATGCAAACATACTGCAGGTGTGAGAACGGAGTTGGCCATGCAATACAACAAACGTGGCAGTGATGAATGAGACTGTACTGTACTGTACTACAGATAGTTAATGGACGCAGATGCATCATTTCAAGTGAATTTGCAGGGTGTGTTAAATGCCTTGCAAAAATATAAATAGCTTTGCTGCCAAGACAAAAATAAAATATTTGTTTATATTTGAATTTTAGCAAAAATACAATATTTTTTGCTGCGCTGGCTCTTGTGTAAGTTCATCGTATATAAACATCATTCATCAGTTTTTCATACGTTGCTACTTTCTTTTATGAGTGATGACCTTATAAAATAAATCTGAAATGTCTTATAAAACATAAATCATTTATTTTGCATAAAGGATATTTATTCATAGAGCAGCAAGCAACAATATGTCAGATAAAGGAGGATGGAATATCCTTTGAATTTGAACAGAAAAGAAGCACTAAGTGGCAAGAAATGGAAATGCTCATGTGCATAAACCTCAGATTTGTAAAGTTCAGTTTGAGTTGCGTTTTCGATTAAATTACTGTCATTTTAAAAGTATAGAAACTGTATGAAGATATAGGCTGGGTTGGGATGTTTGCTCACCCAGCTGAGTGCTGTCATCTAGTGGTCGTGTCCAAACAGAACGGACGGACTGATTGTACAAGTGGCTCTTGGACAGCTGACAGATCACGCTCCACAGGCTGTCCAGGGGTCTGTTCAGCTCCCCAACCCCCAGGAAACCGTGGACAGACGGGCTGGTGGAGGGCTTGTAGTACGCCTGAATTCCTCTTTCTTCTCCTTGGTACCTAAATAAACACAGACTTTATACATTAGCACATAAATGATATTTGTAAAGTGAATCTTTAAATCTGTAGCTGCTCAGGATTATCTTGACAGACAGTGAGAAAATCCTAGAAGAAGAAACAGGTTAGGGATTGTCTCAAGGGTCGGTAGCTTCTGGATAAGTTCAGCAATGGGAAATGACCGAACTCACCTCCAGCCTGCTGTGGCTTTTCCCATCACCAGGTTGCCCAAATCCCCAGAAGAAGCAAGTCGCACCTGTTGAGAAAGAGCGTCAAACTCAAGCCAAAATATATATCTGAAAGTGTAGATTAAAAGGAGATGAAAGTGTTAGAATATACAGTTAACTACTATGTGGACCCTTTACTGAATACACATATAGTGAGTAATCTTGATTAGTTTGTCTCTCACTAAACAGGTTTCCTTTAAATAAATTTAAGCGTGTATTACCTCAGCCAGAGCACGACCAAGGAGACTGGAAGTGATGTCCTGGTAGGTTGTGGAGATGGAAGAGGAGGAGCCGAAGGAGGCGGTGCGTTGACGGGCACAAGTTGTAGGTGATGGAGATGAAGTCATGAGTGGCTCAAACCCGCTGACAGGCAGGTCAAGGCGGACATCTGGTAAAATACGTCGTTATTAATATTCAATTTGGATACAGAGAATGTGCAAGGAAAAGGAGAATGTAAGAAGAAAACGCAGAGGAGGACAGTGACAGTGTGACAGACCAGGGCAAAAAAATACTAATCTAGTAATTTATATTTCAGTAATTAAAACAATGCCAAAGAAGACAACAATATATCTGCTATAGTCCCACTCATAGGCATTTCAGTTCTGTAGCACAGATCTTACTGTCGAGGGATTTGAACATATTCTAGGATTGTTTTGTCCAGGTCTGTGTGAGGTTTGTGAGTCACTGTTGTGCCATTACCCTGGGCAGACAGCCAGCCTCTCTGTGTCTTCACACTCTGAGGACCACATATAGGAGGCCGTGTCCTGACCTTGAGCCCTTCATCTTGCAACGATGTGATCTGAACAAAGACACAACGAGTCGATGTGATGCTCACTCAAAAACAAAAAATACAACGGATATGTAAATTTGAGCATTTAAAGTGTAAAAGTCATCCGTAGTATTAACCTTAGATTTTAGAAATTTCAAATATGTACTGTAACAGGAGCAACTGTTGTACTAACCTGTCCGGTTAAAATTGATCTGTTGCCGTGTTGTAGCTGAGTGGTGTTGCCACTGTTGTACCCCGATGTTGGTCCAGAGGACAGACTCAGACTGGATCCTGTGCACAAAGTGCTGCTGCTGGTCCTCGTCCGATGCCTCAAGTCATCCTGCTCAACATAAGCCGTCCAAACTCAGGTTAGCTGTATTTATATCGGTCAAAATCTTCCATTCACTTCCACATTCACTTTAAAGAACTCTAAAATCTGTATGGCACACCAAACCACTCTAATCATGCATCATCTATTTGGATAAGAAAAACAGATCCCTAAAAAACTTTATTCATAAAAAATGTAAAAGAAATCCAGATTTTCCTTTCAGAAAGCACAGACATGCATAAACAAAGTCCAGAGTTCAACACTCGAAGGCTGTTTTTAAATTAATAAGTAAAACAGGAAAGTTTCTCTGTGAACATCTAAAATCTGAGTTTAAAGTTTGCGAGGAAGATTAGTAACATCACAACTAGTTTAGAAGCCAGTCTGTGTCCAATAGGCAGCTTATGCAAGTACGATGTGAAGGCTTTAACCTTGCACTGCACATACACGGAGAATAGACTTGACTGGACAGAGAATTGGACTTGTATCCAATTTGAACTTTGAAAATGAAATATTCTTTTAATGTCATTTTAACACCTTCTAACAAAGTAATTGGACTGTTTGACAGACAAAAAAACATATCAGACGCACATTATTATTCAAAGCAGCATATTTTATACATCTTTGAACATAACTGGAGGGGATCTTTAATTGCTCTCTCTGACAGAGGCCTGAACCAAATCGTCATATTTGCTCTGTGACATTTGGAAGAAATTAATTATGATTCTGCAATGACACGCTGACCTTGAATTCCTGAGACAGGGCCTGCTGCTGAAGCCGTCTCTTCTCCAGCTCCGTCCTCTCCCGCAGTCGCTCTCGGGCTTTTGCAATCTCCGTCCTGGCTTCTTCCCGGGCTCGGCTGTAGTCACGCAACAGCTGCTCAATGTCAGACGGACACTGCCCTTCTCCTCTCGGAGGGTCTGGCACTCTGTGGTTCAGATAATTTAGTAAAAACTGTGCCCTACCAATGAATAAATAACCAAACTGCCGTCATATTTAATTAAATACATTTCTAAAAGATTCTCCTAAGATTCAAGGGCTTCTTTGATGAAGTGAAACCTCGTGTCGTACCTGGAGCTGTCTACCACCTCTTGGCGGAGCCGTTGGAGGTACTCTTTGCGCCGACTTGGCGTTGCAGCAGCCACCTTGGAGGAGGAAACAGCCTCTTGAGGAGAGCAGCGAGGGTGTTTGCTAGGACTCAGACTACGAGCTCTCCGACAAGTCTGGAGGCGCTCCTCCCTCTCCTGCCTCAAGCCTTCAATGCTCCTGCGGTGCCTGAGAAGATGACAAAAATTTCATTTAGTAACAGTGAAGTCAAAGAGGAGACTTGTGGCTGATTAAATGGCACCTCAATACCTTATCACTAGCTGGCAGGCTGCTAGAGTGTTTTGAGAGTCAGATTTTTAGTCTTGCTTAATTATTCTTTATTCAGGCATTTTTCCTGATATGAATTTGGGGAAGAATTTCCATTTTATATGTTTGGATAAGCTAACTACCTGCAGAATTCAGAAAAACAGTGGCACATAGTTATACTAAACATGTTTATGGCCGTGTTTTGCGTAATACTGGGCAATTTCATCAACACCTTAAGACAATTCCATTATGTCAAAATAAAGCACATTTGGGTCAATTGTACCCTGACTAGTGACGTTAATGATGACAAGTTCATTTTATAAATGCCATTCATAATTTCACAGATTAAAACTACATCTACTAATAGGGCAGAAAATAAAAGACGCATGTCGGAAACTGTATTATAGATTTGGTGTAGTACTTGGTTTCATCACCAGATGGAGCCTCTTGGTGTTTATTGAGATGGAGTTACAGGTGTGTTTGTAGACAGCCTTAAAGGGCACCTCCCTTCTTTGTAACTGCTAACTTTAGCAGTCCTGTGCAGCATATAGTTGTGAAAAAAGTGCCTGGCGGATGTCTGGTTTAGCTAGCTACCTGCAGTTCAGCTGTCGCTAAGCTAGGATTTTTTTTACGCTAACACAAGCCAGGAGCAGAGTGTCTGTCAGTAGAGGGCATTTGTAGCTGCCAACCCGGATAACATTCATTACAAAGCTCTGTTATAAGTATAAATACATTTTCGAGGCAGTAGTAAATATTGCCAGATTTCCTGGAATGATAAACTCGCTGTGACAGTATTAGTGTGCATCTGTTCCAGCTGAGTATCCAGCAGCTGGACTAATGTTAATGACAGTAAACATGTCACTCCATCACATAAATCATGGATGAGGATAACTGATTTCAGTGAAGAGATTAATAATGTTGTGTGATATTTACTATGGGAGACTACAGCTTGTTGCTGTGTGTAAAACTTTAGATTTTGTCAGACCAATCACTGACTAGCAATTTTAAATGAAGTCATAATTCATGTAACATAGTGTTTACTTCATCTGTTCTTCAAACTCCTGATGTAATCAAGCCGACTTTGCAGCAAACAATAAGTGCGTGTGGTTAAAAAGGATTTTATCAGCATATGGATTGTACTTCGTTCATTCATTTTAATGCTTAAGCAATTTATAATTGCCACTGCGGTTGGCTATTGGTTTAGAATACTGTTGAAAAATTGCATCCATAGCCCTTACCGATCATACAGCTGCTGCTTCGTGGGAGCAGAGGCCGATGGTTCCTGCCCTTCTTTGGACCTCGGGGACAGCATCTTCAACAGTGCATCCGTCTCTCCCAGACCATAATGTAGCTTGGCTTCTGTCAGCTCCACAGTCAGAGGTGTCGGGTTCATGTTGAGGCTGACTGATGCCATCACCTGCTCTCTCTCCTGTCGCAGCTTCACTATCTCTCTCGCCCTTCTGTCTGTTGGTGCCACAGACTCCACATTAGAACCGAAACTCTCCATCTCACTCCATTCGGCACAGTTTCTGCTCCTGCAGTGGTCGTTGTTAAGAAACGTGGTCACTTTGTTTGAGCATTTTGATTGTTGACGATTGACGCCCGACCAGTTGGTGAACTTATTGTGCATGGGCAGGTCCTCTGGGACTCTCTGAGGGTCTTCACAAGGAAACACGCTGGTGACAGGTTCGGTGTTGACGAGGACATCGGTGTTGCATTCACTGGGTGCCAGTGACACCATGTCATCCTCCTGAAGCCGATCAGTCGTGTTGCTGAGCGGGGATGGATTGTAGGAATCGAAGCAAAAACCCCCAGAATCTACTGCAGGTCTTGGGAAAGCTGATGCTTGCAGTTTTAACATGGGAGAAGTGTGGTTCTGCAAAATTAAACTGTTTGTCCTCCATGGTGGGGAGGTCATCTGCCATTTGGAACTGGGATGGTGGCTGCCCTTGTCTGTATAGTTAACTCTTTCCCTGTCAGTGTCTGTATATCTATCCAGTGATGAAGTAAGGCTTGAAGGGCACTGATCCGATCCTTTGGGACTTGAGCCACTCATTTCACTCACCTTCTCAAGCGACACAGATTCTGATTTACTCGAGGAAACATCACCATCCTGGGTGGTCAGTTGATTGTCATTCGAAACAGAAGGACTAGTGAGGCTGTCTTCCTCAGAAGGACTGATTGTTTTTCGATCCTTACATTTTGGAGGACACACTGGTGTTGATTGTTTTCCTTTGTGCCTCATACGTAACCTGGTTCCAACAGTAAGAATAGGAGATGACGCACGGTCTGTGTAGGTAGCCTGTTTCTTTATAAAAGCACTTGTGTTTTTTGTTTTGGAAGAGCTGTGATTTTCCTGGCAGCAGTTCTTCGATGGCCTACGGGTGATTTCAGGTAGATCTTCACATGTGCTTTGCTTTGACACTCGAGATGAAGCAGATCTTACACGTCTTTGACAGTCAGCCGCAGTTTTTACATGAGGTGTTTTGAGAGGGTCATTCTCTGACTGCGAGGAGGCAGCCGAGGTGCTAAACCTCAGGTCAGGCATACTTTTCATCTTTTCATCTGTGTTGGCTTTAGTTCTCACCACACAGTGCATATTCTTGTCTTGGGAGACACTGACGACCTCAGAACCAATGACTTTGACTATCACGTTGACTTCATGAGATTTTGAGGTTTCTCTGGGTGTTTGACAAACACCAGCTTCCTTCTCTGCTAAAAGCCTTTCAGTCTGGATCGCAACATCTGCGGCTGTTTGAGTGGAACAGTCTCTCTTGATGCAGTCTTTAGACTCGCTGTAAGAGATGCCAACATCTGACAAGTTCTTCCTTGAAGTGGACTTGCGGGCTTCACCTGTCCTCATTCCCTGAACATCCCCCAGCAGGTCCGAGGTGCTGTCGATCAGCTTGGAGAGATGAGCTGACATGGTTTCCATACTGGCCCACGTTGGAGATTCTTTAATATCCACTTTGGTCTTCTGTGACGCAGGTACATCTGTGTAGCTCCTTTTGTGGCGATCTTTCCTCTTCAGAGAACCACTGTTGTTAGCGTTATTGACCGTCTGAAGCCCACTCTCAGTCTGAGTACTGTGCTCACATGTTTTTCTCCTTTGTGCCTGTGTACTACTCGCCTGGGACTCTTGCTCAGAGGAGTAAACAAACATGATTTCATCCACCTGACTGGAGTTGTTACCAAAACCAGGAACACTGCTGCTTGAAGAACTGCTGTTCACTGTCAGATTAGCGAGGCGACTGCGAATATCCACAGATGTCTGTTGACTAAGCTGAGATGTTTTGGTCGCTTGTTCTTTATAGTCTTCAATGCTGCTGAGCGTACTGGACAGCCCCTTGTTGGTGGCGTATGTGCTGAGGTGGGAATTAAAAGGGGAGTTCTGCCCATTCAATCCATTATCAACACTGCAGCACCGTGTTATACGTTTTTCAGAGCTGTTTAAAAGCGGAGATTTACAGGAGAGGTCAGCGGCGCTTCCGAATGTCGGGTTCTTATAGCAGTGTTGGTTTGAGTCGTCGTCTTGCCACTGGTGAACGAAAGGGTTTATGTCACTGGATGCAAAATGAATCGGGGAGTCCTGAGACTTTGATGCATGTTGTGGGTCGTGTCTCTTTGCGTACGGGCTCATTTTCTCTACATTTGTCTTCTGTGACACTGCTTGAGGAGGTAAAGAGCGCCTTTTTTGGGTGTAATCTTTGCTACATTTAACCTCGCTTTTAACAGAATTCCCATTAGGAGAAATCTTCATTTTAGATTTGCTGACTGACACTGAAGTATCTGCATCGTTACATCTTTGTTTGGCATTGTTCTGAGTGCCCAGCTTAACCCATTTAGATGTCAGCCGGCTGGGATGCATTCTAGCCGCTCTGTTATCCTCCTCATCCTCATCTGATGACTTCAGAGAGGAGTCAGAGGAAGAAGTGGGATGAGTCTTGATGTTAGACTTTCTGAACCTCTTTGTCTTGGCTTTTTTAGGCATAACAACAGAGTTACACAGTGCATCACCTGTCGTGCTCACCTTGGCCTGTTTGGACATTACAGATCCAATGCTGCTTGTGTTTCTGATGCCATTTTCCTGTGGTATCTTGTGTTCTTGAACAGAAGAAGAGATACTTTTTGACTCTGTTGAAATAGGTGGATGCTGCTGCACAACCTGATGTGTCCAAGTCTCTTTGTCGCTTTTCATTACATGATCTCCTTTGCAGTCGATTTGAGTACCTTTATCAAATTTGCACTGTGAATTTGACAGTTTTGGGCATTTGTTTTTGTAATTCAAGTTGACCACACAAGTCTGAGCCGAGTTATCTGAAGGAGTTTGTCGACAGGACTGATCTGGTGCTGTGTTGGAAGGGTTGCCACCTGTTTTCGCATCTGTTTCCTCTTTTTTAATGCGGCCAGAAGGAACCATGTTTTTGTTGTTGTGATATTTGTCTGGTTTGAATTGATGTAATCCTCCATCGACTAATAACTTAATGGCTCCAGCTGTTTCAGGGCTGTTTTGGAAAAGATGTCCAGCCATCTTTGGTGAGTTCTGTTTGGATGAATGATCGTCTATATTTTCAACACAAGATGAGGCTTCCATACTGACATCCTCAACAACAGTGCAGTCACATTTCAATTTTGTGGGACCAGTGGTGGAAAGTGTTTCGTGGGGGATTTGGTAAGGTTGTGGGCTTGGGTGCTGAGCCAGGGGTTCAGAGATGGGGTCAGCATTTAAAACAGAGGCATCTGAGCAGGTCTGGCTGTCCACTTTTTTGGAGCATTTATCATCGATTGCCAGATTCAGATGAGATTCTATTTTGTGTTTACCTTCATCAGTCATTTCTTGAGATAAAGCATTTGTCTCCACAGTGATTCTGTGATAATCAATACATTTTCTTGCTGAAAAGGCATCACTCACCACGGACAAACTAATTGTGGAACTTCCAGACTGCTCACACCCTCCTTGGCTGTTCAGACTCAGAATGGATTGCAAGTTTGCTTTTTCAGCAGATGAGTTTTGGAAAACACAAGGATTGAATACTGGCTTGTTTGATGTTTCATCAGAAAAGTTATGGGCGTTGTCAGTCTTTTGTGTTACTTCAGAATATTTAAGCACTCTGCTCTCATTGTTTGACTTTAATTCAGCTTCGACATTTGATGCCACGTGTTCCACTGTATTTGTGCGTATCGCTCTTTCAACGCAAGGATGTTCACTCAGGTTTGTTCCTTCTTTCGCTTGATGACCACTTTCATCTCTCAGACGTTTTTCCGTCCATCTATCTTCATCACTGCTACAGCTGAGATAACATGCAGATGATGACAAGGCATTCAGACTTCGACTCTTGCTCTTCCTGGCATCATCACTGCCAATCAGTGACAATTTCATGTGCTCTTTCACCACTTCTGAGATTCTCAGATCAATAGCGCTACAAATGGCATCTGACTTGCACATGTGTTTTCTGCTTTCTTGATGTTTTTCATAGTTATCAATCTGGTACTCTCCCCCTATAGTTTCTGCAGGTACTGCCTTTATTGTTGCCTTTCCAACTACCGGATTACCTCCCATAGACGCATCCCTCTGTGAATTTCTGTCACCACGTTTAAGCCCAGACTCCGTGTCCTCAAATATCTGACAACTTGGTTTAAGTTTCTGGCTCGTGAGATCAGACACTGGCGATGCAACTGAAGACACCGTATCTTGTCTGACGCTGCCACCAAAACAACCAGAATCAAATTCAGGGCTGTCAGTTTCTACGGCAGATTGTTCCCCTTTGGAGTCGTCGGTGTTATTATTGTCATCAGGCCTAATATCTTCCTGGCTTTCTCCTGTCATACAGCAGAAAGTTGCCAACTCCCCGCTGTTGCTCCTTTTTGGAATTTTCAGGCTGCCCATAAAAGCATCCTGTTGGTCTTTGTTCCTTTTCCTGGAATTTTTACAAGCCGATTTAACAGTTTCCTGCTGTAGTGCAATGGACTCGTCAGTGCCTTTGGTTTCATCTCTTGTAAATGACGCATCTTCCGTATTCCTAAAATGACACTGCTGTACGTCTCTCAACTTTGCTGCTGCACCAGATAGATTGCATAGTACTTCTGTTTCAGCTGAAGATTTGAAGGGACTCGCAGCACCGGGCATCTCATTCACTGCTTGACCTTGGATAGTAGAATTTGTAGAGAAATGCATTATCGATTGATGTCCTGAGGTGCCCAATTTAGTGTCGGAGGACATTGTAATGTCAGCAGCCACCTTGTTAGGTGTATCTGCAAATACCTGAAGCAAATTTGAAGGTGCTTGAGTGGTTTGGGGAATCTTAGTTTGTGAGACAGATGCATTTTGATCTGAGGTGGGCAAAGAAGCTGGATGCTCATTGGAGTTGTGGTCTGGAGTATCCGTGACAGTTTTTCTCACTTCTTTGGATTGTTTTAACTGTTCTACATACTGTCCTACATCCTTCTGAATACCTGACATCATGGGATCTTCTAGTGTATTTACACAGTCCTTTGAAGCCTCAAGTCTGTGGTCCAGCGCTGTTACATGTACACCCTCAGTGCTGGTGGATGTCGAACTGTAGCTTCTAGATCCACTCTGTGAGTCCGACAGATTCATACTTGTCGGACTGGGACTGCTTCTACTGCTGCTGCTGCTGCTGCTGCTCTCTGCATGTCTGAACATCATCTTTCTTTGGCATGGTAGAGATTCCCTGTGAATCCTGGGACTGTCTGCTGCATCTGTGGAGGACCAGGCATCAGTGAGCACCAGAACATTTTCTGGCTCCATCACACTGCAGCTGCTTAGAGAGCGTGGGCTGCTGGTGGAAGTGGTTTGCATGTTCCCAAACTCCTCAGTCAATTTATGAACAGTGTCTTTACCTCTGGAATCTGCAATTAATGAGCTTTGAGAAAGAGGCTTCCTTGTTGTATCAGTTTCTCTTGTCTTTGGGGACCCTGGCTGGCTCCAATATGCCTCTGTTGGGATCGCCAGAGGTTTCTGGCAGTGGTCCTCATCTAAACTGGTCTCTGCTGTCCTCTTGTGCTGCATGGATGGATGGGCAGAATCTGTCACCAGTGAGTAGGACGGTACCACTGCTTGTTTCAGTCTCCGCACTGTTGAGAATTTCCCACTGCTCTCCATAGTCAATGAATCTTTAGACATTTGACTGTCTTCGCTTTCTGCTTCACTCTGACCTGTATCCTCACGCCTCAGCTGCTCTGCTAGAGCTGTCGCATAAGCAGACGATAGAGAATCAAGAGAGAAAAGGCTCTCACAGTCTGATGTACCTTCATCCCTGTTTTCTTGCTCTTCCTCCCATCCAGCCAACTCTTGCTGCCTGTCTATCCACCTGCTGGTCCGGTTCATCAGAGCCTCGGTGCTATGCCACCGCCTCTGTCTGACACTCTTAGACAGAGTCCTTTGGTCAAGCTCCTCACATGATACAGCAGTTTTAATGGCACATTTGCTTTGACTCATTTTGGTATCTTTAAGGCTCTTGTCTCTTCTTTGTCTCCAGTAAAATTTACTTGCTATCCTGCATAGTGGTTTTGGGACTCGTCCTCCATTTACACCTGTAGGTGGTTTTCTGAACACTTTGGACAGAGCTGTTTTTATCCTGGGTCCCACAGAACGAGATAAAGACTTGCTGATGGTTTCTAGTCTGCTTTTATCTGCATCGTATGAGGTTTTCCCATTCATAAAAGGGGCCTTCTGAAAAGCGGGTTTGTCTGCTGTAGATCCTTGTATATTTTCTTTGCTTACAGGCAGCAAACTAGTTCCAAGTGGCGACTTCAGTGTAACAGCTGAGTTCTGGTCCGATCTGTTCTTAAAGGACAGGTCTCGGTTTGGCAGCAGGGGTTTCCTTTCTGGCCGTTCCCTACACGGCTGAGTTTGTGGTTCCTCTTTGGCGGTTTGCCTGATGTTTTCAGAGGAGCTTACTCTCTTCTGACAGGACTGGCTTCTTCCTGAGAAGATGGAGCCAGAGCAACTTTGGGTCCTTTGCCGAGGAAGACACTCATCTGAAACCCACTTCCTGCTGCCAATGGAATCAGACGCTGTCGATGAATTTAAAGTCAGCTCTGTGGATCTGTTTCTCTTGAGGAAGTGCCTGAGGGGAGAAAGAGAAACACTCTAAGATTTGAATAAAGTATATATAGGAGCTACAAACCACACAAAAAAAGTGCTGAAAAATGCTGGAGTGTGCATGGTTGTTTAGTCTGCAAATACAATTGATTCTACAGGTTGAATAACTCCAGGAACTTACCTGTATATAGGTGTGTGCTGTGGGTACAGCCGGGACAAAAGGTCTGCCGAAAATGAATGTCTGCGAGAAACAAGCGGTCGCCCTCTGAGCTTTGTTGGCGATCCCAGCTCAGGAGACTCTGGGCTGTCCGGTCCTGCTGGCAGGGCCTTTTCCAGCTGCTGTAAATCCCTCTTTGCTTCCAATAAACGCCGCTTGCTGGCGATTCTCTCCAGCTGGTAGTGCAGTCTTTTCCTACGGATGCGGCTCTCGGCACGACAGAGGGCGTGATGCTTTAGCAGCTCATCCTGCACTGCCTTCTTCCTGGCCCTCACCACCTGGGAAGGGCAATGCACTGTAGGATCTTCCTGATCCCTGGACACCTCACTTGTTAGCCTCTCCAGGAGGGGCGCAGGGAGGAGGTCTGCCTGAACTCCAGACTCCTGGGTGATTTTATGCTCTACGGTCGTCAGGCGATGTTTCTCCTGTAAAATCCACTGCTGGACTGTTGGGTAAAGATTCACAAAAGGACATTAAATTTTAGAGTACAATGAATTTTCTGTGGTTATCTATTTCACTTTTAAATCATTTAGAATTTGAGCTAGGATTCTGAAATCTGACTGATATCTCCATGAGTAGAAACATGCTGTCAGTGTGAGCGTGCGAACAGAGTACTGACTCTCAGTGTGCTGCTGTCGAAGGTGGGCCTGCTCCCTTTCCAGCTCCCTTTCTGCCTTCCTCTGTTCAGCCTGAATCTCCTGTCGCAAATTCTCCACGTAGCGCTTCTGCTCCTCCACACGCTGCCTGGCAGAAGGCTCCTCACTGGGAGGGAGACAGGCACCCTGCTGCTGTGGGAGCTTCGCTTCTTCGACACTACAAAAAAAAAAAGAAGGCAAATGATCCAGGATGAAAGACAGACTGAGAAACAATGATGAAACAAGAGAAAAAAAGGCAGTCATGAAGACTAAAGCAATCATTTTTACCCACCTAGGTATAAGCTGATGTCTAGAATTTTACAGTTTGGTGGCAGGTTTTAAATACAGCTACTGTTGACTTCAGCGTCTCAGCAGTATCTAAGCAACTCCTTTGAGCCTGAACTGTAAACAGCTAACTGGGATCGTTCACAAAGGTGGGGGTAATGGCAGCACATACAATCTCCACCAACTGGAAGAAAACACGAGCGAAGCATTGCCCTATTTCTACAGCGTGAACACTGGTATGACACTTATCTCTTATCAAGTATGTATGCCGTGTGTTGACAGAATAAGATCACTCAGTACACCACACATATACACACAGAGGGATGATTATTGCCCTAAATAAAGAAAAAGGTTTTGTTCTGTGTAATTGTTTGGGGGCATTTACCTGTCGCCAGGGGTCAAGGGGCAAAGTTCAGTGTAGGTACAGGTCATGACTCCTTCACTGGCCTGAGAAGAGCAATAAAAACAAACAAAAAAATAATCAAATTTAAGATTAAATTAAAAAAAAAAAAAAAACCCATTTACCCCTGCTTTTCTCAGAATAGACAGAAATCATCAGAAACAAGTGTGTGTGATTAACATTAAACTGCATTAGCCGTCATCATAAATTTTTATCATGATTGGCATCTTAATCAACAGCATCGCGCTCATTTTCAGGAGAGCAGCACCTACCCGTCTGCGCTCCCGAAGGACAGCTGCCTCTGCCGGGTGGTTGAAGCGGAACTTATGCACTCCTCCCAAGGTAATCACTGTCCCTGGAGATAAAGAGACATATCCTTCATCACAAGCTGTGTTCAACCCGTAGCATTGAAGCTGAGGGCACCGGTCTCTGTGTGTGTGTGTGTGTGTGTGTGTGTGTGTGTGTGTGTGTGTGTGCTGTGCTTCATGAGTGAAACATTGGTGTGTGTATGTGAGTGCGTGTCTACGTTTGTATCTTGGCATCTTTAAGTGTCATCTATATATAGTTGTACATTAACCTATATCTGAAACTGAATCTCTCTGTATGTATGTGTGCATATGGAACTGTACGGTGACCTATATCTGGTATCCAGCTCACAGCCATTATTACACCCAGGCCTTGATGCTCATAGTCAAGTGCTGCTCATGTCTGATTTTCTGTTTGACTGAATGTCATTTCCAACAGCAGGTATGAAAACAAAACATCTTTCTCCTGCTTATTTGAAACACAAACTGCATACAGTATGTTCCTTTGACTATAGCTGAAGTTGAACTTAGAATTCTTTTTTCATAGCTGGCATTTATTCTGCTACAGTCACTGAATGCATCATAAGTTACCGTTCTTTGCATTGCCGGTAACAACTGTCTCAGGATATTAGCATAAAAAAATATTTTAAGAGTGAAATGTACGTGCATTGCTCAGATTAGACGTAAAATTCTGTATCCAGTCTGTGTCACATGCAGAGAGACATATCCAGTGGGAGCAAGACAGCGCGAACAAACTGTTTTGCCGAGGACATGAACTGACCTTGGGCCAGTCTGCAGGGCTCGGTGACCTCTCTGTCGTTGAGCAGGCAGACGCAGCCAGGCAGCGGTCTGAGCGTTACCACACCCCCGTGGTTTTCAATCTCACAGCTGGCGCTGCCCTGCAGGACTACAGACAGAATGAGGAGATACAATCACACATTTTGATTTAGAAAGCTGTGCTGATGCGGCTACTGTACTGCTCAACATATTCAGTGCTCCATGCAGTGTTTAAGGAAAAGGTAACGGCCCATTTAAGAGCGTGCTATACATTCTCATGCCGTAGCTGTAACGTGCTCTACATTTTGTGTGTGATAACCTACTTAGCAAACTTGATGACAGTTGTTGCTCTACCTTTATATATGGTATAATTTATGTATCTAGTATCTTGCAGTGCACAAAAGCTGAGGAAAAATCTCATTGCATAGCTTGGGAATTATTATTAAGAACTGGATGAGTAATCAGAAATTAAATAAACAACTAATACCTATTTGTGGTTCTTTAAATTGGCTCTGAGGTCCGACGCAAGTGACTCCTTCCTGTAACAAAAAAAAAAACATGCTGTAAACATGGCAACTCTGCTAAATAAAACTCCACACAAACAAAAACATTGAAGCCCTTATGCAGACTGGACATTAAGCTGGTTGTGCTCAAAACACAAGCGGGTATCATGACCAAATTATACACAATGATCATCAAGGACTGATGCTGTTTCTAATCTTCCACTTACCTGGAAAATAAATAAATAAATAATAATTTGTTTACTTTACAGCTTTATCCAGTGGGAATTAAAGGCTTTCTTATATGGTGTCAGGACCACATGTGCTCCCAGGTGGCCTCAGCTCTTCACATGCAGGAAACAGTGTAATTGTCAGGCCTAAGGGTATGCTTGTCATTGTCAGAATCAGGACAGCTTAAGCTCCCCTGAGTCCTAGCCTCAGAACTAAGAGCCTCTTATCCAACCTAGCTTTATGCATTGCAGAATACACACACACACACACACACACACACACTTACACATAAGGGAAATTGAC
This sequence comes from Stegastes partitus, assembly GCF_000690725.1. Classification (NCBI taxonomy): domain Eukaryota; kingdom Metazoa; phylum Chordata; class Actinopteri; family Pomacentridae; genus Stegastes; species Stegastes partitus. The sequence continues at coordinate 316,248 of NW_007577825.1, forward strand.
AGGACAGTTGGAAGATGGAGTGCAAAGGGAAAAAAAAAGACAACAGAAACGCACCTTTTCTCAAGAGTTTTTGTAGCAGAACAGAGTGAAATGAGAGTAAGAGGAGGGGGAGGATCTAGCCGAAAAACAGAGACAGTTTTAGTCAAGACAGCTGACAAGAACAGTAACTTGAGATTTCAGAAAAGTAGAGCAAATGTAGAGCATATTAGTTTGTGAGACGTTGCATCCTGTTGTGTACGTAAAGGAGTATTTTTAATGTAGAAGCAGGTGTGGGTGGAGAGACAGAATGGAAATAAACCATCTCATACAACTGATATTTTATACTGATTTAGACTTCAGCACATAAGCTAGTCATTCTAACATCCAACATTTGATTATTTACAATAGAACAACCCTAATCCCACATAAATGACAAAAAGACAAATCCCTATCGTTACTGCACATGGATTTTTATGGAGTTTTATTGTCGTACCCTGAGGTGGTAAAAGACGACTCCAGTGCTGAGAACATCTCCATCAAGGGCAACCAGGTGAGGTTGGAGGGAGCTGATGAGGAAACCGGCCCGATCTCTGTTGATGTCCACACTGTACTGCTCCAGCAGCTCCTTTTTGTCCCTCCAGCTCTCCGACCAGTCCTTGGTCAACTGCTCTACCTGTGAAAGAAAAGTGGATGAAGGCAGAGGAAAGTCATGGGGGTGAAACGAGATAATCCAAATATCATTTTTTAGGGAGAAAATGTAGACATCTGCTTTATTTGCTGCTGCTACAACTAAAACAGGATGATGCATAATACTGAGTTTATTAAATACACCAGTACATTTTCCAGGTTCGTCTTCGCAGTCAAAAAGAAAGAAATCCCAGTGACTCAGAATAGACTCTGTGTTCGTATCACCACCTCTATAAAAAGCCTCAGTTCATTCCCTCCAAACCCTGCTGGTATCTAAGCCTGCAGACAGGTTCAGATCTCTTTGTATCTTATCTAACCTCATGTCAGAGCTTGACTAGACCTTGTGATGTTGACCACGTTTGGATGGCAAGATATGTGATGATAAATTTGCCTATCAAAGATTGACGCTGCTTGTTACATGATAATCTGGATTTATTTTCTGTAACATTTTCCCTGAATGTCAACCAGATGAAAAACGCTCAACCTAGTATGAAAGCACACTGACTCGATGTCAAACACTCAGAGAGGCAGATGTAAGGAGGAGTAAGTGCGCATGTCGACCCTGTGTTACCTTTAGTTCGTTCTGTAGCACGATCTCAGAAAGATTTCCATCCCTCTCATCACTCAGGGATGGACTGGGATTACGTTGCTGTCAATCAAGAGGGTAAAAAATGATCAGTCAATATATTGTACAAAGGGAAAATGTCATACACATTATGATGCAATGCAGTCTTTACCGCCCTGGGGATTAGAAATGTCACGAAGACACAAAAGAACTGTACTAAGGCTTGGGTACAAAAAACTTGTAATGTGGGAATCTCTTTTATTCAAAGCCTTACAGTACTAAGAAGGCTTTTTTTTTTTTTGCGTAAACCCAGCGGGGTGTATTCCCAGGGAGAGTTAGCTCCACGCTCTATTGAGAAAAGGTCACTATACCATTTCAAAGCTGAGCAGCATGCTCTTCAGCCTGTCAATCTCCTCTCTCAGTTCCCTGATCAGTCGAACGCTGGCATCCTGCACAGAAATCAAAGCGCACATTAACCTACTGAAAACATTTAGATCAAACGTTAAGTCTTGGCATCGGCCTCTCAACAGCCACTAACCTCATTAACCCGAGGCTTGTTGACAATATTTCTGGCATGGGCCGCGTAGCGCAGGGTGCTCAGGGTCTCGTTGTAGCTGTTAGCGGAGGGTGAGACCGCTGCAACACAAATACACGTACACAGCAGTTAGCACTCACGTCACATGAAATTAAAAAAAAGCCAGTTAATAATTGAGACTAAAGGAACAACAGCATTAGTTCAGTTTTCAGTTGAGGGATATAAGAAAAATGAGTCAATTTAAATAGACAATACTCACTTGCAATCATGATGGTCTTGGAGTTGCCTCCCAGACTGTCTTTCAGGAGCCAGGTCAGGACAGAGTCTCTGTAGGGGATGAAGCAGTGCCTCCTCCCACCTCCACCTCCTCCCCCAGACAGAGAGCTGCTGTGGCTTCCCACTGTGCTGCCGTCGCCCTCAGAGGCCACACTGTTGATACTCTGGCAGCTGCTTGACATCTGGGAGTTCTGAGCTGTGAAAGCAGTGGTGAAAAGATGGATTTAGAGAGAAAGTAAAATAAACAGGAGGGAGTAAGAATAGAGAAGATATGGATGGAAAAATAAGGAAATCTGTCGAGGTTAATTTAATCAAAATAATAATTTTATTCTGATTTCTTAGACATGATCACTTGAGCTTTGAAATTAAATATTTAAAGGGTTTCTCAACTTACCAAGAGCAGAAATGACAATACCCAAAGTAACCAGCGACTTGTTGATGTTGGAGCCCTCCGTCAGTCTGTCCCTGCAGTAGTGGGGATCTGCTCTCTCACTGTCAGACACATGAACACAGAATTAAATTTAGATCATAACAATAAAAATCGCTTAAGGTGTGGATAATACAATATAAAAAGCATGAAATGGAGCATTCAGAAAATCTGAGGGCAGTATTCAATATCCACTAGGGGGCACTTAAGTCAATGAATTCTACTCGAAAGAGAGTTACAAAAACCAGAACCCTTGTAAGCAGGACAAAACTGTTTCACCTCCCAGCCAAGTCCACCAAGTTAATCTTGCTGACGGTTTCTGAAGGAAGGTTGTTTTCTAGGATGGCCTGTGGACGAAAGGCAAGAATAATTAAATGAGAAACTGCACAGAAATCACTGAAAAAATGATAAATTCTTTACATAAACGAAAAACATCAAAGAATCATGTGCAAATTAGAATAACAATTATTACAATAGTGAGATGATCATTAGAAAACAGAGTTTATGACAATAGAAGTAAAACAACTAAAACAGATGACTTTATGCAAGTTGTGCAAGAGATACCGACCTGTGTGTACTGAATAGTGAAGATGGCATGGGATCTGCTGCTGGCGTCGTGGTTGTGTGTTGCTGCGGTGATGCGGTTGGCGATGCCTTCCTCCAGAAGGTCCATGGCCTGTTTGCAGTCTGAGACCACATGCTGAGACAGGTCTGATTAGAGAGAAACAAAGAGAATCCAAAGGCTGAAATCTTGAAATCTTGGCAAAAAACAAACTAAAAACTTGGCAACATGGTACAACAACCTCAAAATGTTTATTAATGGCCCCAACTTCCACAGTGGAAAGCAATTAATTTGAGACTTGGAGTGCAAAACCGAGTGAGCGTTGGCCAGGTTCTACTGCACATTGTACAGCTAAGAATTCTCATTTTACGAAAACTTTTAAAAACATTAACAGGAATGAAACTCAAAGAAAAAAGAATGATATTGATTTACGTTTTAAAGTTAAAGTTATGTATGGCTGCTATAGGAATAAACTTTGATTAACTGAAGTAAATTAAACTTAAAACGCTTTTTAATTAGAGGGATCAAAGTGTTCAGAGGCACAGAAATGTGGAAAAGACACAAACAGGAAACGTGGCACATCAATACTTGCTCCCATGTGACTCGTTATGTTTTCCCACAACATCTTGTAACAAAAATGTCTAACAATGCTACTTCCAGGCGTGAATCACAACAGCTTCAATGGCTGTTAAACACGTGCACACATATTACTAAAAAAGCTTTATCATGCGGCTGCTTTCTTGTTTTCAGTTAGCTGGTCAATAAAAACATAATTTAATTATTGTAGAACAAAAAGAGTGACAGCAAAACATTGTTCAAATGGACAAGTGTGGAGAGAGAAGGAGTAAAACCTGGGAATCCTAAATGTGCTCTGTCTGTGTGTGTGTGTGTGTGTGTGTGTCTGTGTGTCTGTGTGTCTGTGTGTGTGTGTGTGGTGAAGTGTTCTCATTGGAACCACAAGGAAATGACTTCACTTCCTCTGGTCAACTGGGATTTCTCCTGATACAGACAATGAGTGGATGTGGGGCTTTAAACAGCCGGGCGGACGACGGGGAGGGGAGAAAGAGAGGGAAAGGATGAGGAGATGGAGGGAGAAGGAGGGGGGGAAAAAGTAAGAGAAGAAGAGCTAAAATAGGCGTTCTGGATTAGAACCAGGATGTCCAACTCTGGAAATGATCAAAGGGCTTAACAAGGGAACGAAACTCCACCACTGACCGCATACCGGACTTATAAACTAAACTTACAAGGCACGAGCCACACTCAAAATACTGAGGGCCAAATTACATGTCCGACTTCAACAAACGTGTATGAGGATGAAGAGAAGGAAAATGTAGCCTTTCAAATCCACACTTCTCTTCACGATTCATGATCCACTGCTGACCGTACTCAAGTGTTAATGGTCAGTGGACAAACTCGTATCTTGTAAAAGCACTTACTGGTCCAACAATGTAAGTTAAATAAGGAAAGACTTCTACTTGAGTAATTAACTAGTACCAATGGCCAAAAAGGGCAAAATCCTGATTTCTGAGATCATCATTTTGTGCACCTTCACTTGGAACAGATGGATCATATTTAAACATTATCATCTTTAACATAATCTGTTTATCTTGCGGGCTGCAGGGTGGCGCAGTTGGTCAGCATCGTTGCCTCGCAAGAAGAAGGTTGCCGGTTCGCGTCCCAGTGAGGACACCCAGAATCTTTTTGCGTGGAGTTTGCATGTTCTCCCCATGCAGCGTGGGTTCTCTCCAGGTTCTCCGGCTTCCTCCCACAGTCCAGAAACATGTTGAGGTTAATTGGTGATTCTAAATTGTCCGTAGGTGTGAATGTGAGTGTGCTTGGTTGTCTGTCTCTAAGTATAGCCCTGTGACAGACTGGCGACCGGTCCAGGATGTCCCCTGCCTTCACACTAAGTCAGCTGGGATAGACTCCAGCACCCCCACGACCCTAGTGAGGATTAAGCGGTGTTTGCTTTGAGTTTTTAATGTCTGTAAGAGGGGTAATCAATAAGTTCAGACGCTGTGCTTATAAAATCAGAAACCTTGCTAGATTTAAATCTGGTCAGCATCTCCCTCAAAGGAGTCTCCTTGCGCTGTGCTACACGTCTCCCGACGGTCCCTGTAAGTTCCATTATACAAACATGTCAAGCACCATCTGCTACGAGCACTAAATCTCCTCAACTATGTCAAAACAGCGACAATCGAATTTCGTTTTGGGGAAGAAGAAGAAGAAGTCACAAGGAGCCAAACCGAGCGAGCAAATTGTGTTGTTGTGGCCAAAGAACCGAAGCATTGTGAACAAAACAGGATCGTGCTCCTGATGTGGCTCGTCTGGTTTTTCAAACTGCAGCCTCTTCCACTGTAAAAACTGGAGGGCATGAATTTTATTGGAACTTTTTGATCTTTTTCTATTCAGGTTTCTTCCTCTACTTCAGAGTTTTTTTTTATGTGTAGGTAGGCGCATTTGATCGCAAAAATAAATAATAGATAAAACAACACTTATGGAAGTAGCAAGGGTGCAACGGTCAAGGATCAACATTTTACTGTACAGATTTCGCTGAAAGGGAAACGCAAGCATGCCTTTCAAATTCAAACTGAGTTTAGCCCTGACAACTATACATTAGGTCTTTGCTGTTTAACACTTTAGTGACCAAAGTATTTACCTTGTACATACGGTCCTTTCTCGGGATGCTCTCTGACTCTCAGGGAAGCCCTCTTCTTCTGCTCTCCTCCCCGCAGCAGGTCTCTTACTCGCTCATTATAGATCTCCAAGAAGCTGGAGGGACAGAAAGATGAGAGGACGTCTTGAATATACAAATCAATGCAATGTCAGGAACGGATCAGGTAACGTCTGTTTCGTCTATACAAAGACTGAGGCGCTCGCCACAGGTCTAGCTACAGGCCCATCAAACATTATGAGTTGTTTTATTTCAATCACTGCAAGCATTTTCTGCATCTCAAAAAAAAAAAGTACTTTCCTGGTGTTTTGATTTTACTGGAGAGCTGACAGAACACAAATACAAACGACATGCGTAACATGTGGCAATGAAACGGTCTCTCTGTAATCATGGTTACCTGGACAGTGTTTCAGACAACTTGCCTAAGCAAACACAGTCTTTGGTAGGAAGATTATAATCTTTGAATTGTAAAAACACGACATTTTTCCCTGTGAGTCAAGTGCAGGGAGAACACAGAGAGCATAATATCTCCTTTGTCAAATTAACATCAGGAAAATGTGAACATGGCGGTAAAAGAAAGTCAGTTTTAATTTGCATTTTGTTGGCTGCTGTTTTTCAGCATAATTCTACCAAAAACACTTGTCTAATTTGAATCTTGCCTTCTGGAAAGACATAATTACATTGGTGAAAATCAGAGTCACACAACAACACGGTACCTGATCTCCACTCTGCTTGAGTTCTGCGCATCAGGAAAAGTGTCTTCAGATCGAAAGAGACCCTGTAAGGAAAGACAAACCGCAATTTACTTCAACACTTGATACTCAAGGGGTTGAATTATAAGTGTGCTCACTTTATTCATGTCATCGCCTGCATGAATTATAACCGTACCTGACAAATACGAGGGGTCAAGCCGATGGACTCCTGCAGGAATCACAAAAAAGGTAGTTTGTTTGATAGTTGTCATGTCACAACTAAATGCTTTTCTGAGCAGTGTTTACATTTGTGTATTTTCTTTGGTGTACACTTTGTGTAGTTGCATTGCCTCCAGCGTGCCTTGTGATATTAGCTAAGGTATGAAAAATGTGTCTAATGGCATGCAGTGATTGCAGCATGCTCCTCACCGGTGTCCCCATCATGGTGTACGTCTTCCCAGATCCTGTCTGGCCGTAAGCAAACAGACACACGTTGTAGCCCTCAGACGCTCCGGACAGCACCGACACACCCAGGTCCTGGAACACCTGATTAAAATAAGACACACACCTTCAATTACAAACACACACAGAAAGAGCAACTAAGATGTCTATAAATAACTAGGTGGAGAAACACACAAGCTCTCCTCGCCCTGTGTTTAAGCAGAGTGCTTATTTGTGATGAACATGTTAAGTAAGAGGTGTCGTTTAAGTGAGAATAAAGAATTCTGCAAACACATCTGAAAGATTATTTTACTCAAAAGTAGGCGCGCTTGAGGCCTGGTGATCTGTTTACAGTGTGAGCCAATGTCCTTGATCTCAATCGCATTGTGTTTTTACACGAGTGTAGCCTTACATTAAGGTTTCATGATTACAATGCAGTGGCACCGGTCCAGTGGAGGGGAGGTCATGTTGCTTCCTGCTGAGGTGTTTGGGTAAGGAGCAGGGAGGCCAGCTAATACTCTAGGTAAACAACTTTGCAGAATGTATATGTGGGAGAAACAAATGTGAGCGTAAAAGGACTGTGAAAAGTGACTGGGTCAGGAAAATAAACGTAGACTAAAAGCACGGTTCTGAGACGGGGAGATCCTGGAAAGCCCCACTAAAAACAATCAGCTGAGGCCTCTTGTTTTCCTTCGTTCTGTGTCTGCATCTGAGCTCGAGAGCCTTGGGATTACAAGCACAAGACCAAATCATCAAATAAAACACTTGTTTTTTTAATAAGTCTAACTACTTTGAAACGCATGCTGGCGAATGATACGGGGTCACGTTTTTTGTGTTTGCAGTAAGAAATGCTGCGACGAATTAGAAATCTGCAAATGTGTTTTTAAATATAACTTTAAAGGACATGTTGTGTATGTGCATACAATAAGCTGAAAGATGTCTCCAGAAATTAAATCTACTGTCACTGTCAGAGGTTTATCTTTAGATAATAGTCACAAAATATTATCCAGTACCCTAGGATGGGGAACCTAATAACTATGCTGCTGCCTAATCATAGTTGTATGGTAACCAAGTAAGGTTTGAATAACACACAATTTTCAAAATGATCTCCTCCAGAGAGGTCATTTCTTATTTAGCCCAGAAGTTACAAATTTGTCTCAGAGATTTTTATAATTTTATTGCCACTTAAAATGCAACAGCTATTAAGACATTATCATACATAGAGACAATGTTTTGAAATCGGCACATGGCTACACTAGACTATCAGTAAATACAAGGTTATGGTATCAGATTAGCCATCAAGCTCTTCACAGTGAACCTTTCGTCACAACTTGAAACCTTTAGACGCTGTTTCGATTCGAAAATTCCCATTCCAGTTTTCTAAATCTTAAGATCGTGTCAATATTTCTTGTTTTGTTAAAAACTCTAAGACATGCACTTTACTATCATAAAGAAAATCTGTCAAAGTGTAGTGTGGCAACACAAAGCTTGGAGGTTTTCCACTGCATCACAGAGGCACAGAATTAGCAGATATTTGCGTTCGATAGTTATCAAAGCCAAACTCACTGTATTACGATAACAGACTGCACATGACACAGTGTGCATGGTGAGCAATATGGATGTTGATCACCTTATATCATGTATTACACCGGCCAGTCATGTCTGTGCTGGGGAAAAGAAGAGTAAACGGATTGATCATCTGACCTCTTTTGTTATCTTTCCTTTGTTCATGACTGATAAGTGAAACGAAACATCATCAAAACCTGTCCTGAGGACATGTGGCCTCAACTGCAACCCATAAGCTCAGTCCAAAGGCAACACATGGCTTGGGGGGGTAGCAACCTGATCTAGACCAGACCTGAGACACAGCACATTCTCCCCAAAAAAACATAACACACCCTGGGATCAGTGAGGGGTTCCCTTCCTTGGCCCCCAGGCTCAGGACTGGTGGTGGATAGGTACACACTGGAGGGAGAGAAGAGGAATGTTCTCAAAGCTACCACAACCTCCAAGGATCAAACGCAGGAATACTTTCAACATACCTCCCATGTGTGCGAGTGTGTGTCTGTGTGACTCCCGACCACTGTCAGGAGATGCGAGAACCTGGAGCTAAGCCTGTGTATACTCTTGGCTTACAAGGCGGTGGGAATTGGTTTAAGTTGGATGCGGCTGAAAGCTCTTGTGAAAGGCTCCGTCCTTGTGAAAGCACCCTGAATGTATTCAGTGGTCATCTGGTTGTTCTTAGAACTGTGTGAATCTGTGTGATAATATTCAACAGCCTTGAGTTTTCTCAGAGGTAAGACGTTCAGCACTGGTCAGGTGGAGTGACGCTCCAGCAGAGACCAGCAACGTGGCTGATCAACGTGATAAAGCAAAAGACAAAAAGCGTAAAAACCTGGTGAAGTTAGGACAGAGACCTTTAAATAAGATAAAATACTGATTTGAAATGTTAAATAGCACATGTCATTAGAATCTTTGAAAGCAAAACACACTGAATGCAAGGGATGGCTGGTAATAAACAAGTCTTTGGCAGTCTATTGTATATAAGGGTGAAAACACAATCTGTAGAAAAACATCCAGTGGAAAATTCATCACATAAAGTTTACAGCTGCCTCGCTCATAGTTCATCTCTCATTGCTTCAGGTAAGTTATGTTTGGCTGTTAGCAGCATAGAGTCCTCACATGGAGTTGAGCAAATTATACGAATATGACTTAATGACTAAAACAGCCATTAGTCAACCTGTTGCTAGTTATGACTGTGTTGATAAATTAAATCTGAAATGATCTGTGCATCATGCAAACTGTTGAAGAAATTCACGCTGCTCAAATAGTTTTTCTAAGTAAAACTATTGTTGCTCAACAGTAAAAACACTGTCAAAGAAAAGGTCTTGCATTACATTTTCTCGTAAAAAAAAAAGGAAAGCGTAAAAGAGGAAATTAAAAAAAGGCAACGTCAGTTCTCCTTTTAAAATTTTTCTTTAAAAAAACAACCCCCAAAAAACCCACAAGACCGACAGTAGTAGTACTGGACTGATGAGCAGTACTGATAGGAGTAGTAGTGCTGTTCATACATCATTTAAAGGAATTAACAAATTATAATTTTAACTAGACTAATTTGTTTACAATTTCATGTATGAATTCTTTTTAAGTACAAATTGTTATTCAGTTTTTATGAATTTAATTGAACCAGTTAATTGTGGGCATTTTTGCTGAAAACAGATGATTATAATCATCACAATAATATCACCAAAAATCAACGGAAACATCCTTATTTTACATTTCATCTGTTACGCCACAGCCATAAAAGAAATAAAACAATCAGTCAATTAGTTGGATCAATAGAAAATCAACACTAATTTTGAGTCAATGATCAATTTTATCTTTGAATTTAAAGAGCATCACTCTCTGGTTCTATCTATGTGTGAGGATTTCATGCTGTTCTACTCCATGCTATCTGACAAAACTGTATATCTGAAGATTTGGGATTCTCAAATTCATGATTTTTCACAGTTTGAAGACTAAACTATCAACTTTTTCTTTTTTTTTTAAACGATTAACCAGTCAAGGAAATGACTGTTTGCTGTAGTCATGAACTCTACAAAAAAAAGTATTTCTCTGTAGCCTTGCCAACGTTGTACTGAAACAGCCACATGCAACTTGTAAAAGTGTTGCTGCTTTTCTCAATGGCCTTATAAAGCCTTCGACAGGCGCTTGGGTTGAAATGCCTAACACCTAATTATTCCTATGGACAGGACTTCATTTTAACCATTTTAAGTGTAAAATTCCAGCTAACTTTAGCATTTAAAACTTTTCAAGAGCCGGGATGGAAAAGTGCTATTTTTAAAGTTTAACTTTAACGCAAAAATATATTGTCTAGATTATATGTAGCATTTTATTTCAAGAAATAAATGACAAATGAGAGCACCTTAGGTGTATGTTGCTCAATATTGGATATCATGACTACAAAATGTAAAAATAATTATGCAATCCCCTGAAGGCTGGACCACCAAGTGTTGCCCCCTGCGTCTTGGCTGAATGGAGGCTTAAGCGTGGAGACAAAAAGCAGCGCCTCCCCTGTCTTGTCCTCATCCTACTATTCAAAAACAGACACACTCTCCTCTCTCAAACACAGAGAATCAATACAGCCCTTGTTAAAGTTGACCCTCTTAAATTCTCTCCATGGGGGCTACAACAAGGCTGAGGGTCCCTCCAGGCTTAGCACAAAGAGCAGGAACTTCACTTCAACTGTCCGCCTCTTTGAACCCGTCTGTGTCTTCATTCCCTGTACACTGTTCCTATTGTTTTCTCTCTTTCTACCATGTTTTGTTTTTATTTAAAGCCAGCAAAACACCTTAAATAACTTCTTAACAGAACCACAAGAGAAAGTTATTCCAACCTCTTGGGTCAATTAAAAACAGCGTGTGTGATTCTGCCTAGATGGGCAATGACAGGCAACATTAAAACCATCCCGTTGTTTGTCATCACTGTCACAGCAAATTAAAATCAGTAGATTGGAATTTGTGCCATTGTACTCTGCCTGCGTGAACGGACACGATGGCCTCCTGTCACAACCTACTTTCACAGTTTCCAACACCCCCGCAGCACTGGGAAGGTATTTTTGGACGAACAAAGCAGGTGAGGTAAGAGACAGGTTGCATTGTGTGGAATGGAATCAAATGAATCCACTTGGACACAAAGCCACCAGGCCAGAGGAGCTACAGTAAGCGTGCAAGTTAGTCGCACTCCTCGAAACATACAAGTTACAGACTAAACATGTCCATTAACAGGAAGGTTGTTATCATCAGGAGGCTGCTGCACGTGCACGCGCCTGTGTGCATGTTTGTATCGCTGATCAATTGAGCGGCTGAGCGGAAACGGCATCCAAAACAAGAACAAAAGCCTCGGAGTTTGCATCCCTCTCTGAGGAAATATGAGCAAACAATTCAACAATGAAAAAGGAAAAGCAGAATATAGTTTTCATTTTGACGCAGGAAATGCAGGTCAGCTTCATCAGGTCAACATGTAAGAGGAAGGAAGGAAGAACGAAACAAGGCTTTGGGCTCAGAAAAAAGTGGTAGAAGGGTGCAAGAACTAGCCATTTCTCTGCGAAACAAACTATATCATCAAATAAAAAATGTGGAGAAACCACCGTCAGAGAAAAGAACACCTAAAATGCATTGTATTGTTGGTATTATCACATCAGGCTTAAGAAGATTCACCTGCGCACACTCACACTACTGTCTCCTACAATAATGCATTACCAGCCTCAAGCTACGATCAAACTTTCAAGTAAAGAAATGTCAGAAAATGCAGGTTAGTGTATGCACAGACTAAAAATAATCCTGCCTAATGATATGTACGAGAGACATTTTCAAACCAAGTAGTGACAGAGAGAAGGTATCTTGTAAAACCCTGTTTTGTCAACAGATTTCAAAAGCTAAAGTGTCACGTGCGTGTCAAACTAAGTTGGACCAGATCTCTCCGAGTAAAATGAGGTCCTCTGAAAAACAAGAAATTGAGTTTTGTGCCAGAGATCTGGACCATGATAAACACTGTGTTCCAAGTTTGTTTTGAAACATGGGAGACGCTTTTTTTCCAAGATGAAGTCTCGCTTGTGGCCTGGTAACACACAAAAAAAGAGCTGTGGAAGGCAGTGAAGTGGGTGAGAAATGGTAAGAAAGAGTGGCAAACTTAAGACAGAAAGGCAGAATGATAAAAGACAGGCTGACAAGAGTGAAAAAGTAATGGTGTAATGCGTCTGTAATGAGTTAAGTCCTGTAATCACTAGCTGTGGAAAATGCCAATTGCTGGTCTGGTTTTATGTGGCCTGCTTTACACTAAGCCCTGGAGAAGTATTTATGTGTAGTGTGCCTGTGTGTGTGTGTGCAAATATGTGTAAGATGTCGCCATGGGTGATGGCAAAAGGCCAGCAAAGTGAAGCCCATTGCCAGATTTAAAACTTTAGCTTCTCAGTGCTTTAGCCAGGTTTGACGTAACCAGAAGGACCAGGATTAACTTTCCCTCCACAACCGCTCTCAGTGGGAGGGCGTCACCAAGCGCAATGCAAAGACAAGAGATTGCAAGTGAAGTATAAAAGGAGATAGAACTTCTTCCCCCGACAGTATGTCCAAAAAATACACTCCTATCAACTACTATTAAATTATTCCCCTTGTTTATCCTCCCCGTCCAGGAGTGGACAGCTGCAGCAGGTGCGAGGGTCGCCCGGTTCTCGTCACAGTTTCCAACTAGGTTACAAAAACACAACAGCTGGGCCCAGAGCTAAACTAAATGCCTTTGTTTAGACACAGGAAAAACAATGTCACAGGAGATTCTTGTCCTTCCTGCGAGAAGTCCAAGTTTGAGAATTAGAGGTAAATTAGGGCAAAATCTGAAGATCGAGGACCACAGTGAGGGAGGGAGGGAGGGAGGACGCAGACACAATCACATGCAGCAACAAGAGACGGAGAGGAAGCTGTTTGGCCGGAGTTCAACAACGCTCTCGTTTGTCACACTCGGACAGAATTTGTAGGTCAAATTAGCATGGAAGGGCACGGAGGCTGTAAGGGAGGGAGGAGTGAGAGAAAGGGATGCGCGGACCAAACAGATAGGTTGCTCTTCATTACTCAGGCCTCCCTTCGCATGGGAATGAAGGACAAGAGTAAAGAGTAGAACAGAGGACAGGGGAGTGAGGAAAAAGAAACTGCAGGCAGGGGGCACTCCACCAGCGCATTCCGCTTTTCAGGAGAAACTCCTATTCCAACAGTCACTGGGTCAAAGGCTACACCTAAAACAAATAAATAAAACCATATCTGGAAAGCGTTTGGAGATCTGCTGCCGCTCCTCCTCCCTCAAAAATCTTGTTAAAAACACCAAAGCCCAGCACTCCAGAGCAGGGCCGCGTATCACAATCTTTATGACAAGCTGGAAATTACTTCTCCAGGCTTCAGACTGATGGGAGCCTTGTGTGATATCCACAGGGAACGGTGGTACAGTAAAGGTTCCTCCAGCGGGGAATCAACTGGAGCAACATTACTACAAACTGGCATGAACTTGGTACTGCTGCACTACTTCATATCACTTCATATCTTTGTGTTTTGAGAACCAACACCCATGTGGTAATCCATAAACACAGGGCTGAACAATGGCATTAGAGGTGATTAAACTAAGACTTAGCCAACTGTCTTTTTCTGTGTTTTAGGGATTCATTTGTGATCATGTTTGTTTTAATTTGTCCTTCTGACACGCAACTCTTTTTCAGGACAAGTGGACAATGATAGATTTAATAAGTTATTTAATTAAAGCAAACGCACCTATAAGATAAAGAGAACGAGAGAGAGCTATGACAAAGAAAACACTAAAATGGTCACAAATGCCTCCTTGAAAAAAAAAAAATCTGTATAATCACCAGATTCCAGATGTGCAACGAAAGCTCATTATTAGCTTCTTGGCTCACAGCCTAACTTTCATTTTGAAGTGAGTAAAAAAAACAAAACAAAAAGGATTTAACTGCGGGTCAGCCAGGCATTAGCATTAGCTCTGGTTAGTGGACCTCTGATATTCATCTAATAGTGTGAAGATAAGAGACAGGCAAAACCTGTATTGTGTTACATGCTGTAGTACAATAATATAGGAACACAAACACGAGCCCGAGGTCACAGAGAGGCGCTTTCTTATCACTGCTGGCAGAAACAACGGACCCCGATAAAACAAAGTGAACGACCAGTACATCAAACATACGCAGTCTCAGCACAGTGTTTATGAGCTACAGCGGTTCTCATGCTGTACTCGTTTTCAAGGTGGTTTTTCGTGGGAAAGTGAAGAAATGTGTTCACGCTGCAACACAAGAGATTATTCTTTTAGTAATATACACAGGTAGTACAATTTCATACTAACTCAATTAACACATCTCAATCTGCGGTCCACAGAACCCACGTAACAGTGAGAGAGAAGTCTTTATTCTTAATTTTTAGAGCTACCTCCATGTCTCATGACGTACTTTTATTCTCTTGTAATAATTCCTCTTATCGTCTGCCTTCACTGACAGAAAGCAGTACGTCTATACATGAATCACAGGTGCTTGTTCTGTAACCATATGGCTCGGATCTCATATTTCTTTTGTTGACAGCATGTGGTATATTTGGTGCCCTGTTTGTAGCTAATTCAAACCAGGCTGAACTGGACTTTTGGCTGCTGCTCCGGCCATGTGTTGAGGGGGACGAAATGTCTGTGCGGAGGATTATTCCCATACACAGAGAAACTATTCTTCCCCCTACTCTGCAGCACCACTGACACACAGACCTAGAAACACTGCGAGCATAATCAAATCGCGCACTGCATCGATAGAGTCGCAGAGAGAGGAGGAGGAGGAAGAGAGAGAGAGGGAAAAACCCCAGCAAGCCGACTCCATTTGGCAATAAAAAAAAACCCCATTGTGCTCCGAGCCAATCCTCAGCAGTGACGTCTTTACACTGAAATTTAACTGCGAAAAATTACTTAGCGAGACAGCTGTGAGTTTGGCAAGCGAGAGCTGGGGGCTGCAGAGGCGCAGTGGACCCCGTGCCCGTTTCCCCTCCTGTCATCCCCTCCTCCACCAGAGGAATTCACATTCCCACTTTCTCTTGGTCTCTAATGGCTTTCTCTCGCCATTCCCCGTATCTAACCACACTCAAATCCACTACTTCTTTTGAATTTTCCCCTCTCGTGTTTCTTGCTGTCAGAGGCAATAAACAAGCTGAGGGGTTTGTGTTATTAAATTGTGGAAAAACCTATTTATTAGGCCAATATGTGGGCCCAAAACAAAGGCAGCATTTAGACAAATAGTCCCACTTCTTTGCTGCATTAACTAACAGCTGGCTTCCATTATGGTTTATGAAGCTCTTCCAAAATCCTACCTTCCCTCACCTGCACGAGCTCCTATCGTTTCTTTCTACTCAGCCTTCTTCTTGAACCTCTTTATGCTCATAGATACGGCTTCAAATTTGGAGCCACCCACGCTGTATGGCAAGCTTTTTTCATGTGGAGAGCCCTCAGTGACAAAAATGCAACCACGTCTGCGCCTCAAAATATAGTTCAAGATACCACATTTCTGTCTTTTCTCTCTGCTGTAACTGGGTAAGAGGACGGAAACCCCCCACAAGTGTCTGGTGTGAACTATCAGTGATGCATGGACATGGACGGTACGGAGCAGGAATGGGGAGGGAGGTGCAGGGGCTGGAAGATCAGTCTCCCTGGAGAGAGAGAGAGAGGAGGGGAGCTGGGCGTGGTGAGATGGTGCTGGACTGGAAAAGCAGGAGTTAAGATCCAGTTTCCCCATGTCTCATTCCCCCCACAGGTTCAGATAGTCTCAGCCTCCAGGGAACTACGCCGTAAGAGAAAGTCTGTCTTCCTGCACGCTAAAATATATTTTAGAAATAGAAACCATGGGAAAATTTAGCACAGGAAAAAATAGCTTTGACTCATTAAGCCGGAAAATGCACACAAATATATGCGGTTAGATATCTGATACGAGGGAAACAACATCTAAACAGTCACTTGAGAGCACTTTAACTATAGTAAGTGAAATGAGGCGACGCAACAGAACATTACTGAAAAATTTAGTTGTGGGTAACAAATTATCCCGCTCAACTGGCCACTTGGACAAGCGCTCCACTGTTCTGGAAAGCACTTTGTCTGGTAAAACAGTCGAGAGTGGCTCTTGAATTAAAAGTCCACCTGCCAGCGCACTCCATTAATGTGGTTTCCTGCCCCACAACAAAAACACAGTATTTTCTCCGTTTTACGTCAGGCTCCGTGTCTTCATATCCGTAAGAAAAATGCACAATTTAAATAATTTAAACTGTGATGTCCGATCAGTAAACGGCTGACGTGGTGAGATACAAGATTCTTTGTTAAAGAGACGATTCTTTGGATTCTGGTGCTGGAAAGGAGGTCAGATTTAAATCCTGCAGCTCTGTCCTTCGTTGGTGCCCTTTCGCCCACCCCGGGGTTAACACAAGAATGCCTTGTGGCGACTAGGACACTGTGACTGGACATAATTTTGCTGAAGACAGAGGCAGCTTTAGCCAGAGCCACAGAGAAGACAGAAAGCAGAGAGGATGAAGTGCTGCGCTGTCTGCCGCTGTGTGCAACGTGTAGGCCGTCATCACAGCCCTGTCTTTCTCAAATATATACAAAGGCAGCTCTGACAAGAGGAGAGGCAAACAGAAAGGGCGTGGCAGAGGAGGAAACCTCATGAACAAAGGATAGAAAAAGTGGACCAAGCAAGGTTTTTTTTTTTATTGTTTAGCTGTTGTGGTGAACAATGAAAGCTTGATGGAAATCCAAGTTGAGAAACTTATTTAGAATTTTTTATTTTTTTTTTTAAACTCCATATCAATAGGTTTTGAAGAGGTTTCCTGTAGTGGAATTAGGCACTACTTCCTCTTGATCTGAAGCCCATCTCAGGTTCCAGCAACACCCTCCAATCAAAGCAACACAAAGATATCTAATCGCCCAATCACAGCCGGGACATGAAACGCGAGCTGACTATAATCGTGCCATGTCTGAGGCAAAGAGACTTCTGGGTAACAGATGGAGCCGATATCATATCCCCCGAGTGGCCATCTGTGTAAAAACATACAACACAACACACACACCCTGCTTGTTGTGGTTTGTCTACAAGGACAGTGTTTCCTCTGGGCTCTTCATTTGGAGATTGTGCTTGGCCTGTGTCAACTTGTGGCCAAATCTTGGATACGCACACACATGGTCTTCACCCACAACGGGACACACAACATGGCACGAAAACTAAACAAGATCTGTAAGCAGTGCTGCACAAACGTCCTCAATCATAACTGATATATTTATCCACTATAAAGGACATAAACCAATTAGACTAACTGTGACTGCAAATATTCAATACTCAGATCAGGAAACTTAGGTTTGGACTACAGTAGCATGAGAAAAGAAAAAAAATGTTTAAAGCTGAATGTTCGACTGAAAGTCAATGTCATTATTTGGCGACTGTGCGTGCAAATCATGGGAATGTTTGATATAGCCCAAGAAGCAAGCCATGTAATAAAACTACTCTAATTAGAAAGCTATGTAATTTACAGTGAGATAAAGAAGCAGACACTGTAGTTCATGTAAACACAGTTAGTTAGAGAGTTATCATTACCTCCTCCTGAGAGGCATAGTGAGGGTCTGCAGGATCCACCGACCAGTAGCAGTAGTCAAAACAAAACTCCAGAAGCTTCTCCCTGGAATCTACAGCTCCATCTGTACGCCCATCCAACTTTAGGGAAGAAAGAAAAAGTAAAACATTTTTGATTTATTTGACATTTAACCAATGCTTATCAACATAGTGGAGGAAGATCAGTTAATTCATTTACCAACCACAACAGGAATTGGTTTTACAGTTCTTTTTGAAGCAGCTAATAGAGTGCTGTGCTGCACACAGACTTTAAAGGGGCGATGTGTGCATGCATCTAACAACATGATAAGTGGAGGAAAAAAGAAACAGGAGCTTAATAAAAAAATCCCACAGATAAAAGTCAGTAATATAGCTTTAGTTTATGGGACTACTACAGTGTGGAATTGCAAGCAGGCTGTTTCCATTCATTAGCACCCCACTCACTCCTCCTCCAGTTCTTTATTCGCCTCGGTGCATTGACTCTGAACACCTTTCTGCTTACTGTGAGTGAAGCCTGCAACTGTGGAAAGACAGCGCAGCAGCATTTGGACTCGCCTGTGCACTGGAAAAGCATCTAAGCATTTCTTCTCAATCACTGCATTCGACCTAGAAACCCGTCTCAGTTCAGCGTACAGCGAGACCTTTTGTGTGATGAAAGCGAGCGTCTCGTGCACATCTTGTTAGGTGCACGTGCTTTACATAAAACGTAGTCAGTCTGTCTGCAAAAAAATAAAATAATTCCAAATAGATCACAAGTTTGTGAACAATGGGAAATGTATGCGATTGTAGTGGAACAACTCGCTTTCTATGTAATGTGTATTTTCAATGCATGGGAGGTTGATCTTTCGAGGTAAATGTAATTAACTGATTTATAGAATGCGTCTGACAGAACTTGTTCATACAGTCGTGACTCGATAATCCAACACTAAATGGAATAACTTCTTTTATGTCGGATAACAAGGCTGTTGGATTGTCAAGACAGAGGTCGAGATACAAGGAGGACTTGATGCTTGAAGGGTCCTTTGTTGTTAATATTTATTGTTTATAGTTGTTATAATAACTAGTGTATTGTTAGAACACTACGCATCGCTGGATTTCACACCTAATTGACCGGTGCGCTTGTGCATGTTGCGGCCGCTTCCACCCCGTGGGAGCGCACCCCCGGGGTGGAAGTGGCCGGAACGCACAGGCAGTACTTTGCTGCTGATGCCAGTTTAGGACAGCGGTCACAGTTGTGCTTTCACCATCGATGGCTGCAGCGGGGGAGTGGCAGATACGCTCCACCGTTACCATCGGTGTTTATTTCCACAAACACTGAGCATGCTCACTGCGTGTGATGTCGTCGTGTCCTCTTCTGTGCATGCAGGACACTTTTGGTTGTATGAAGTTCACACAGCAGATCACATATAAGTCGCATTTAATTGGAAATGTGAACGAATTCGCAAAAAAATTGGATTTCACAAAAAAATCCGAATTGAGCATTAAGCCCTACAGTCTGAATGTAGCCAATCTGTGGGATTGTTCAGTCAGATAATACACCACTATCCTTATTTGTGACATAAAATGTCGTGTTGGAGTCAGAATCCAAGGCTGTCGGTATGTTAAGGCTATTTCCTATGGGTTCCGTTCATTTTTCCTAAAAACCTGTCAGATAGCAAGGTTTTTTTAGATTGTTAAGGGTCGGATTATCGAGTCCCGACAGTATACTGATTAATATCAATATCATAAGAGCCAAATGAAATGATGGGGCTCCTTGGCAGCCTGCTAGAGTTAACCTTTATGTAATTGAGAATTTTGCTTGCACTTTATTTTGCTTCCGGTGTCATTTTTCACCTGTGACTTAAATTGCTATAAATTCATGTACACCATCTCAAAAATACAGTTAAAACTTCCTGTATTTCTAATTTAGCTGTTGGGTAGATTGTACAACTTTATTTTTTTTCGCCCAAATGATTCGCTTTTGTTGAAAATTACAATTGGGACAATGATAAAATTACTAAAACAAAACACACATTAATTATAATTGACATGGTTTATTTGCATAATATTACCTTATCATTACCACAGTATTAAGTCAGACATATCACAAACCACAAATTGCTGATAATTATCTTGGCTCTTTATTTTGATGACTGACACTAAAACCTGCAATTATCATTATTTTGCATTGCTGTCATTCTACAATAACTGGCCACTTTTTTTTTTTTTTTTTTTAAGACACACCTGTGAAATCCAGTGCAATTCAATACTAAAGCTCTGCCAAAGCGTCTTCTTAGTTGTCAAAAAGGTGATAATCCTACTTCATGTATATTATTGAAGTCACAGTAGCTGATGGTGGATTGCGTTACATTTTCAAGTGTCCCAAATATTTTGTCAACCCCAATAACATACACAATGGGACCAGAACCCACTCCGACCTCAATAATAAACATAAGGTAAAACCGTCACTTTCAATAATGTCACCAAAACTCAAAATGTAGACACTTTGTCCAGTAGAATTTATTGCAGATATGTTGTGCAGGATCACAATAAAGTGGGTAGTAAGCGTATGCTGTAACCGTGCTGTTAAATTTCTGACAAGTGACATCAGGGGATCATGTTTACATTCTGTGGGTGCAGATTCAGCTGCAAGCATCGCTGCAGCTGGAAAGAAACACTTCAGTAGTTTTCATGCCAAGAAAAAGGCTGAGAAAAGGGCCTTGTAGGTGCAGTCCACTCTATCATCTATGCAAATAATCCTCCACTGACTGCAGCATTAGGCAGCACTAAGCCCTAGGTATCAATTTTGTTCACAGCAATTGGCTTGCCTGAAAGCATGACTACTTAACCCCTCTGCACTTTTAGGAAATTCAACAATGCCCCTGTAGTACGAGGGATCAACCACGAGCAACACCGGCCGCCAGCAAATCCCCCTGCACAACAAGGCTCCGACCACCGAAGCTCCAGCTAGTCGTAAAACATTATGCTTTGCTTGTTTTGCTCCTTGTTTCACACCAGTTAACTTTAGTAGATCTTTACAGCTTGTATCACTTGCTATTTGTGAGCTGCACATTTATTGCAACTTAGATTTCCCACTTTATTTTTTTTTCCTATCTCAGATCCTCCAAAACTGTCCCACTTTCCATAAATAATCTGTCCCATGAGACCCTCAAGAGCCTTGGATTCTTGATCCTTTTCCATGGCAGAGGGAGGCCATATGTGGTTTGTCTCTTGTCACATCCTTTGCAACAGATTCTCTACTCCCCCACCCAACATCTCCCTATAAGTAAGTTCAAATGTAAACACAAGAGGTGCAGTCCTTTAACCATCAGTCTAATGCGTTAAGTCGTGGGACTAGTTTGCACACAAATGTGAGTTTTAAATTTTATTCCAAGTTTAATTTCCTCAATTTTCTTGCACATTTGCACAAATTGGACATAGATTTGATTATAACCTTAAACACTGCTGTAGCATTTACAAGCTAGCCCCTTTCAAATAGAGTTTTATCATCTTGACATTAGCCAATGCAAACCTTCACGATGAAAAACATAGTGTAGCATATTCCATAGTGAAGCCATAGACACCAGACTGTCTGCAGGCAATGCAGCTCAACCAATCAGACACGTCTGCTCGGCTATCTGACACAGCAGGTTGGTAACATGGTGAAAGTATCAGCTTACAAGGCTGTGCAGCTCACATAATTATTTCCAAATGTGAAGAACCTCACAAAAGGCAAACAAAAAAATCATCTTACAGCATAAACACCGCTGCAGAGCTACTGTGTGATATATCATTCATTTACTATGGCTTCTTTTTGGAGAGATTTTGAAAGTAGCTGAAGTGAGCCGTAGTTGTGTTGTTGTTGTTCGGACTGGTGTGCAGACTGTCAGACGGCATGTGTTTGACAGGAAGGGTCTCTCGATCATGTGTGTGTGTGTGTGTGTGTATGTGTGAGCTCAACACATATAATAAACAACAGCGGCATCAAGGAGGGAAAGGCTGATCCAAGACTGTAAACATCCTGTTGCTGTGATAGATATCCTCTGCATGCTGCTCCTATTTTACCCAGTCCCACCACCAAATGACTCGCAACTAATTAGCTGTCTGTTACGCTTGTATGCACAAATACTCACCTTTACATTTCGGATCCTCACAAATTTATCCTCCACCTTAACGGCTAACCGTCCTCCATCCGCACTCTCCCTGTGAGCAAGAGAAGAAGGAAACGGTTGCTTCAGTCAACACTGAGTATTAGGTGTAAGCGAATGCGATCAATGCTGATGAAAAGAGAGGGACCGGATCGGGGGAAAACATTAACGCATGCTTCCCCTCGAGAGAAATAGATTTCAGGTACGCTATCAGTATTGATCAGCGTCTCCCGCTCGAAATGCGAAACTGGACTGAGCTTTAACAAAAAAAAATCACTTTATATTCAGATGCTGTATTATCAGCCTACATACTGCTTCAAATTGGTTTAAAAATCCTCATTCGCCGCATAATTGAGAGGGTGTCCAGATGAATTTAGCCTAGTTCCACTTGACTTGTGGCCATCACATGACAGTTAACACAATGAATCTTTGTGTGTGTGTGCACGTGACCCATAAAATCGCCACACAAGGGTACCACTAACCAGTTTCGGATTCAAATGAAAACAGACCGTCACGATCTCCAGAGGCTTTCTCAGATGAGGCAGCCTGAGAATGCACAAATGTTACTCGTGCATAATCAGGAGCAGCGTGTGTGCTCACATGTGTGCAAAACAAGGTCAACCCAGCTGTGTGTGTGTGTGCGTGTGCAGTTCAGCAGCTGGACCAAGCACATCTGATGCAACACATGCGAAACTGGAGGCAATCACAACACGGAGCACAGAGAATTTTTTCGATCTCCAGGAGCGATAATGACGCCGAATGCAGCCCTGTAGTGCAAAACGCTCCATCTCTGCGGTGGGTTGGGGGGGGCTGTTGTAATCGCCAGCTCCCCCCCCCCCCTGTGTTTCACCACGCGGGGCTCATTTTGCCAACCCCAGCAGCGGCCCAACCCAAAACCACCAACCTTCAATCTCGGGCTCTAAACAGCACGGAGGAGTGGAGGTTTGGGGTTGGAAAATAGTAAACCTCGTAAAAAAAATGTGTTTTGATACAAACTCGAGACGAGCAGTTTCACAGTTGTGCTGACATGTTTCTTCCACATGTGAGACGCTGCCCACATTCTCAGGGGGCACCCACCGAATCCTATTGGTGGACTAAAACAAAAAGAGCAGCACCCTCGTACGCCCGGCCGAATGAGGAATGCAGCTGACCGGGCTGGTGTTAATGTTATCTCTGTAACACAGCGGAGCCTTATTCAAATATATGAAGGAAGGAAATACATCCTTCATTTAAAATCGCTGAGGACAGTGAGGGTGTCTGAACCATAAATCAGGAAGGACAGATTTGCATGAAAGTGAACATTTGATATAAGAAATGCTTTTGTTATGCAAACTACCAGGAAGACCCACTGAAAGAATCATTGTCTGGCCTTTCATAGCCTAAATAATGCTTTGTTATGGGACTGTAGTGGCCTTCAGCTTAAAACATCCTGCAGGGCTTCAAAGTAATTCAATGTACTACTATAGAACTTATAAGCACTGTATCACCAGACCCCAAAGACCTGTTATTCAACATGTTGTAGCAATTTGCCTGTGAATGTAAAGGGGTGCTCCAGTGGCACAAAGCAACTTTACAACCTCCCTGTGTTTCTTTGCTACTTCAACACATTTCACAGCACTGTAAAATGAAGGCAAACTTCTTCTTTTTTTTTCTACAAATGCCTCTCACCAAACACAAAAGAATAGGCAAAAGTAAACAAAACATCTGTCCTTTCTATCTTTAGTGCATGGCTTGGTATTATGAGAGCTGCGTTTTAAAACCAAATTAAAATCCCCAAAGAGCTCAGTTTCCCAACATGTCATGCTGAAATTAGAAGAAATCTGTGTAATGATGCGCAAGATTTGCGTTTGATAGAACGGTGCAGCCATGAAAAAAAAGAAGGAGCTGAATGTCTGACTCAGTGTCAACATTAGACACTGAAATAGAAAAGCCAATTGAGGAAATATACGATACTGTCAGACATAATGGTATGAAATTATTTTTATGGCTGCATCTTACATCTGTGCAAACCAAATAGCAGCAAATCACACATGACAAGCAAGAAGCTACAAATATATAGAATTTCTGCTTCTGAAATATGACTCACGTAATAAATAAATAGTGAAAATTACATTTGGTTATGTTGTTGTTGTTCTACTAGTTAGCCTTTAAGTTACTCGAGGGAACGCTGAAGGGATTTTGATGTCACGAAGGGTTGCAGCTAACATTTATTTCCGCTGTCCATTAAATCTGTTGTTGATTTTCTCGGTTAATCGAGCAGTTGTTTGGTCAGAAAATCGAGGAGTCAGAAAATGGAGAGAAATGCCAGTCGGTGTTTCCTTAAGGCCACGATGGCATCCTCAAATGTCTGGTTTTGTCCACAAGCCAAATATAATTCTCTTTTCTGTCATAAAGGGATAAAGAAAAAGAGAAGCTGGTATCAGAAAGCAAGCTCACTCAAACTAACTAAATGATTGTTGAAATAGATGGCGTGAAATTTATTAGCCGACACGTAATCGGTTAATCAAGTTGTCGCAGTTCTAATGTGGTGCCACAACTAATGATTACTTCATTTTGTAGATGAATCTGTTGAATATTTTGATAAATTCGTTAGTTGTCTGGTGTCAAATTATGGTGAAAATGTCGATTAATGTTGACCAAAGCCCAAAATGAGATCCTCAAATGTCTTGTGTGAAAAATTTTCAGATTTTAATAATAATGTTTTGACTTTTTGGATTATTTAAATTGCTGCTAGAGCCAAAATGATTGATGGAATAATCAACTGGTTGTCAACTATTAAATTGCTAAATTGATCTCCAACTATCTCCTTCTATTTGATCATCAATTAATTGGTTTAAGTTGAAAAAAAAGCCTAATTCTTTTATTATTAATTCTTAAATGTGACTGTTTTCTGGTTTATTTACCTCTGTGCTGCAGTAAATCTTTGGGACAAAACTAACCATTTGAGGACATCATCTTCAGGACATAATCTCACATATTATCAACCATATAACTGATCAATTAATGGAACAAATAATTGACAGAATAGCTGACAATGAAAGTAATAATTAATTGCAGCCCTAATTGGGATTTCTGTGCAGAATTACTGTTACCTGAGGCTGATTTCACACGCAGAAGCAGCAATGGTGTTTCGAATACATCAAAATGAAATTTGAATTATGAACCAAATTAGTTATTAAACCATAATAAGCTTATTTTTCTTGCAGATTAATCAAATCGCTGCTAAAGACGATTAATCGAAGAATCGATTAGTGGTCGGCCAATAAATTATCAAAATTGATTTTTAAAAATTTGTAATAAAGCATAAATTCTTTTACACTAACTTCTTAAATGTGACTATTTTCTGGTTTCTTTACTCCTCTACAGGAGTTTTAGAAACACTGAACACTCTTTTTTTCCCAATTTTATAGGACAAACACCTGAACACCTGACCAATAGTTAGTTGCAGCTGATTTCTTGGATGCAGAAATCAAATGTCAGGCTGTCATAACTCATGATGGTGTTTTATAACGTTTCTGTGCAGAATAACTCAATTAAATGTTAAATGTCACACACAGGAACACATCTCCAATGACTTTCCAATTATGAACCACATCAGCTTGAAGACTTTAAACCTAAAACTAGCTCCAGGGTTTTTTTGGACATTACTCAGCACCACACTGCTTGGTCAGACTACACTACTGACAGCCACAGTTGTCATTATTCACCATGTGCACCACTTGTTATGTAGCTAGCTAACCAGCTAGCATAACGGTAGCTTTTGATAGAACTTTTTGTCTATTAAATGAATTTAAATGATAAACAGAGACAATACAAAAGGAAACTTGAGAGGTGTGTTGTTTTGTTTGTCATTAGCACCACACAGACGGGCTCTTATAGCTGGAAACACGGGTTAAAACATTTAAAGTAAGAGATGGAGGCAGCTAAACAGCGCTAATTTTAAAAAGTGGTATATTTAAGCTAGCAGAGCCAATTAGCTAACATGAGAACTTACCTTGCGCTGAGAGGACGGACCCGGACGGCAACTTTCACGTTTGCCATGATGTCTGGTTTTTCACCCACAACTCAGCAGCTCAGGAGAATAGTGGTGTGAGCATGGTGAGCCTTGCTAGCATTTTTAGTTGGCCAAAGCGGAGAAAAAGTTGTCCTTTTCCCCCCCTTGCCGCTCAAGCCATCTTCAGCCGGGCGTCCGTGGATCCAACCGACCGCCCCGCCGCGTCGCTCCAAAACTCTCCGCCGACAACCGAAACTTCCTGCTGGACACAAATGGGAGGGGAGATGCTGCTGGACACTCCTCCCTCTCCTCCATATTTAAATCTTTTTTTTTTTTTTGCATGTCTGTTATTATTTAAATTCCCCCACTGTTTAAAGCTTTACAGCATTAGAAATTATTATTTATCTGATTTTTCATCACTATGGCCACAAATAAACAAACACACAGAACACATAAACCTGAATACATCTTTATTATTTATAATCTTAACATTGTGACAACATAAAAATAGTTCAGCTTAAAAGCTCGTTCAACATGAACAAAAAAAACAATCACAAACGCAGTCTTGCATTCATGAAGATAAACATGCAGTCACTAGTTATGCGGTCCAAGGCAGTCTGTGTGAAAGTGCTATGCTGAAATAAAGACTGATTTTTCTCTCCTGTGTCTAAAAAATTAACAAAAGTGATATTTTCAGTGTGTTTTCTGAAAGCTGTGTCTTTCACGTGTCATGTTCTGAAACATGCATTTTACATCTTCGCCGTTGATTTCACTGTTTAGATCTGCATTTCCCTTAAGACACAATCATCCAACCAGGCTTGCTCGCAGGACGGTTCCCCCTGAATCTAAGATGAGAGACGATGTGGTCCCCAAGCTGCTACTCCTGACTGACGGGGCTTTCTGGTTCTCCTCTGCACCTTCGCTTAAGAGCAGAGGGAGTCGTGAAAGGCTGCTCTCACGTCAGAGGTGAAAACCAAAAGTCTGAGGCTTTGCAAAGGCCGACTGTGAAACAACTTTGATGGGTTTGTGCAGAAAAAAAGAACACACTGGAAAATGGTCAACAGCAAGACGTCACCCAGAATTGTCTCTCTCTTGGACAACACGCTGAGAAATGTGACAATAAAAACACTGGTGATGGCACAGAAGTCGTGGTGCGGTGTTACTGTTGTCATGTTGCTCCCTCTACTGTCTGATGGGAAACCTGCAGCATGTCCATGTGGCTTTGCAGCTCAGCCAGCGGCAAGGAGGGTTTCACACTCCGCGACTGAAGCTGAAAATTCTCTATCAGCTCCTGAAATGAGGCAGAAATGAGAGGACAAAGTGAGCAAGGCAGGGATGAAAGAGGTCAAATCACTAGTGGAAGGAATAATTCCACAGGAATAACTGATGACAGGAATGCAGCGAGCCCTCACCGCCGGCAAGGCCAGATCAGTTAGCTTCCTCCAATGAGATATCACCTCTTCCTCGCTCAATACTCCTCTGTCAACCAGCTTTCTAACCAGGAACAAGTAGTTCTTCCTCTGAAATGACAGAGAAATGGATTACAATAAGGTTAAAGATGGCCGGTCAAGCAACTTTTATAGGACTTAGTGGTTATAGAAAAGGTTCAAACCAATAGAATCTGGGTTAGAAAGATGTGAGCAAAAACAGCAGAGGATGAAACCTAATAGAGATCAAACGGATCAGAACACATTGTCCCTTCTGTTTCATTCTTACTTCTCTTTCTGTCTCACTTTATGAAGAATTTAAAACATCTGCATTAAAAAATACATTAAAGGAAAAACTGATTCAGGAGAAAAAAGTTTCAGTTAAGTCCATGTCAGACTGTGTAACTATGTCGGATCTCTTTTTTTTTAAAGTGGTGTGACAAATATCTATTTGAAAGAATTCAAGTAACATATACTAACATTTATACACAGAGCAAGTGTTTTGTGCAGTTTACAATTAATAAAATGTCCCGTGCACTGGAGAGAGTGTGAATCACATCATGTAGATCACTCATGTCTTTTGGAAATGTCAGACAATAACTATGAATCTAATTAATTGTAATAAATGAAGTGTTACAGGAAACAACAGTTATTTAAAACACTGTGAAGGAACTGGAGGAGAACAGAACCAACAACAGAAGATCAATCGCTGAAAGACACCTTCTGCTGCTGTCAGCCTCTGCCAGAGGGTTGGGAAGCCGAGTTATTTTTATTGCTTGTTTAAAAAAAAAAAAAAAGAAAAGAAAACAGGCCAAAATAACATAATTTATCAGAGCAATAAAAATGAAAATGAACCAAAACAACTAAATCTCTTCAATCTGCATGTCTCATTTAAAACATTGCCAAAAAAATGCACTAAAAAGATTCTGTAAGAAATAATTCTGCTCTCCCTGGCGTAAGGTTTTAATTTTTGCTCATTAAATAATCAAAGAAACTCCACTTTAATTTTTCTTTTTATGGTTCATGGCATATATAGTTTATTTTATACTGAGCAAGACTTCTTGAGTTCTCTCTACTTCTAGCTGTGGTTCTGCCGTTTCCACAAAGATGAAGGACTTTACGTTGCAGTGAATAATCAGCTCACAGTGAGTAAGAATGTGACAGAACAGGGTTGAGAGGTTTAAAGCCTTCACCTACAACGCCTTATGGATCTACAGAGAAAAGTATGTAGTGACAACTGTGATATCATAGTAACATCATTAACACTTCTGTGTCAGGCAATGCGGCGGCGGCGGCGGACGCACCTCGGTGTCGCTGGCCTTCAGCACGGCGGTGACGGTGAGCGGTGTGAAGAGCAGGTGGAGGGGCGCAGAGGAGCAGCAGTCTCTCTGCCACAGCTCAGCAAGCTGCTCCAGCAGCGCTGTGACACGAAGCTCTGACCCCGAATCAGGACCCACAACGACCCCACCACGTCTGCTGCACCCTGACGGAGGCAGCACCGGCAGCTCTGCAGACACTGAACAGACAAAACAAGCTCTCACATCTGGTAACGATAACTCATGATGTATAAGAGCAGCACAGCAAATTTTGAACGACAACAGGGGCTGGTAATGAAGCACTAGTGGGACTGAAAACACATAAAAATAACAATATGTACAGTTGTTTTCAAATGTATTCACACCCTTCCATTAAAGAAAAGGCAAAATTCACAATAGTCACTTAAATAACTCAAAACTGAAAAAAGCAATAATAAATAAAAATTTGCTAAATTATAATTTAGTGAAATGAGACACTGCTTTTGAATTGTGGTTGAAAAGAATCATTTAAAAAAATAAACAAACTGTCCCGGACAAATTAGAGCACTTTGCTGATGAGCAGTGGGCCACAATCTAAACACCTGTCAACAGGTGCAGACGTCTGACTGAGAGTTACAGAAAACACTTGACTGCAGTGATTGGCTCAAAGCAGGGGTCTCAAACTTAACTTATCTGGAGGCCGCTGGAGGTAGAGTCTGGGTGAGGCTGGGCCACATCACGTATTCCAAAAAACTGATTGAATCTTCTCAATCTTTATGAATAACAATTCAGAACATGAACGGTTCTTCAGAACATGGGCCTCTCTTACCCACTCCTTGCTACCAGAGACCTGGCAGAGCTTCCTCTTCCACAGCTGAGTCACATTTGGTTTGAGGGAGGAAGCAACTGAGCCCCTCAACACACAGACAGCATGAACACTAAGCTTTGATGCAAGTAGGGGGCCGCAAAATATCGTCCAGCGGGCCTTAACTGGCCTGCGGGCCGCGAGTTTGAGACCCCTGCCTCAAAGGGTTGTTCAACAAAATATTAGTTTACGGGTCCCATCATGCTTGGTTTTGTTTGTTTGTTTTTTTAATATTTCAGTTGAACCACAATTCAAAAGCAATGTTGTGATTTTCATTAAATTCTTATTTATTATTACTTTTGTCAATTTCAACTTACTTCAGTGACAGATGTTTTTTTCCTTCTTTAATGGGAGGGCATGAATAAATTTGAGGACGACTGTAACACACAGTACGTCATGAGGTTTCTCTATATAATAAATAAACTTAATCTCTTACCCAGTTTGCAGGCCAGTAGAACAGTAGAGTTCAAAAGCATCTGCTCTGACAACACAGTCAAGAACTAAAGGAAGAGACAGAAGGAAAAGAGAGCGATCAGCGCTGGCGAAAATCAGCAAACCCAGCAAAAGTGCTGTTTTGTTTCACTTGTACGTCTCGTGTACCTTTCTGCAGGCCAGTGTGCCTCCCACTCTCTGCAGCAGAGTTTGGAGTTCAGAGACGGTCGGCAGTTCCTCGTCAGTCCTGGGGCCGACAGCGATACTCAGCAACTCCTACGTGAAAAATCAAATTCCCAAAGTTCAGACAGTTTTTACTCACTTTTATTTTAGTGAGAACTCTATTATTCTGCTCTTTGGACTTCATTTCCAACATTTCGGGTCAAGCAAACTGGTGATCTGACCAAGCAGTCGGGACGATAAACACTCATAAAAAAAGAAAACGCATTTTAACCAAATGGCCCTAATTTGCAGTATAAAAATCTAACTGGTGCAATTTGATTCAGTTGCAGCAGCATTTTCAAGAGAATTACTGCAAAAATCCAGTTTACCTTCAACTCAATGAGGACGTCTGAGGGAAGGGAAGCGCTGTGGTTACACTGTGGAGGGCAGAACGTCACTCTCTCGCTCTCGTTTCCTTGCTTCCTCTTAGGAGTGGTCGACTGCTCCTGAGTGACCAGCTCAACCACAGCTCGGCCCGCGTCAGCAGAGTCCGGAGCCGCCGGGCTGCCGAGAGCCTTCATCACGCGATCGTACCTGTTCTTCCACTCTCGCCTCACGAGCGCTGGACGAGGAGGACAGAATAGAAATTTGAGATGGACGTCCTCAGGGAGCCTTTAATCACAGTGCTGGCTTCTCCACTGCAATCGAAACGATGACTGAGCTCGTTAAGGTTCAGATCGCAAAAAGTGTTGCTGCATATTTTCGTGCGTCCACTATGGCTCCTCAGGTTTAGTCTTCAAAGCCACAAGGCCTGCAGAAATACAACTTGATTATGAAATTACGAGTTTCACAGCAAGCAAGCCACAGCGATCCCTGGATTCGTATTACTTTATAATAAATTAGTCATAATTAAATATGGGAAAAAGAGACCTCAGGTATCAAAGTCAAGGGGAAAAAAAGCTGGCAATGTGCAATCCCACATTAAAGTTGCTTGACATACCAGATTCACCACTATAATCATTACAGTCCGTCTGGTTTTAAATTATAGGCTAAATTCATGGAAAGGAAATGAGTAAACATGGGTAACTTTTCAATGCTTGCAAATCTTAAGAAAGTTTCATTTTTAGCCATCGCGCTGAAAAGGACGGGGGAAGTGAAGGCAGGAAAAACTATGTAAAAAGACTGTGGGCTGCATTGTAAAATGGTAAATAGGAATGTAAAGTGTCGATGATTTGCATTTAACAAGTTAAAATATGCATAACAAGCAGTGTTGTGCTTTAACTAGCTACCTGTAATGTTGGCAGAAAGCCAGCTGCAGGCTTTTTCTGTTGCAAGACGTTTGGTGATGTTTTCAGATGTGGTCAGGACCTGCAAAGAAATGTGGAGGCTCATTTCACAAACATTTATTCAGGGTTTTTTTTTCTTCTTTTTTTCCTTCCTTGCGAAACATCTGCTCTACTTGGGTAGCTCAGGTGGGTTTTTTTTTTCCAGTTCATTTTTGAAATAAAAAGTCTTTATTCTTGAACTTACAGTAGGGGAGGTCTCATCAGGAAGCAGTATTCGTATGGCTTCGGGGCTCTTTTCGCAGCAAAATCTGCATATAAGAGAGATTAGCGTAATTGAAAACGGTGCATAATATCTCATTAAATCTTTGGACTTCAGACAAAAAAACAGCAGGATAGGTGTAATACAAGCTGTACCTGCTAGCTCTCGACAAGGCCTCCAAGCCTGCCTCGCACAGCTGAGCGCAGATGGCGTCGTTCAGTTTTGAAGGGTTTGAGTTTGGCGAACTCAGTCCGTCTCTCAGCATCGTCTCCCCTTTTTCCACCAACTCACTCACTAATGTGGCCCTAATGAAAATTCCCACAAAAAAATACAAATAAAAAATACAAAATCATACACATACATCATTTTAAATTCAGTTTTGATGCTGGTGGCTATAAGTTTTAAGCACAAAACAATAAAATATATGGAAACACGGTGGTAAAATCACACTGGCCGCTATTTAAATGTTGGTAAAGTTGAGCTGCTGAACTCTCTTTAGCCTCTTAGGTAAGCAACCAACCACAGTTGCAGGCTGATTACCTGCTATTCAGAAAGTCCTTTTCAATTTTAAGACACAATTTGGTGGAAGGCCGGCCACAGTAAAACAAAGCAATGTGAGAGTTACACTCGATTTGCAAATCGATGACTTGAAAATCTGCAAATTCACGGCTGCTCATGTGCAGTTATTCGACCCAAGCAGGCCCCCAGCTCTGGGATACTAACTTCATATGCTTGACAGCGTTGGATCCAACCCTCTCAGCCACAAACTCCACCGTGCGGCGCAACGACGGAGGCTGGTTGTGAAAGAAGGCTTGCTCCAGATCCACCTGTCACGTTAAAGCGATCGGTTTAAAAGACCCGCAATTCAGACAATTCGGTGCCATTTCAAATTTCTGTTTACCACATCGCTTGCTGATTCACCTGCAGTTTCTGCTGTGATCTGTTCGCAGCCGGCATATCCTTGAGCTCAGCAGAAGTGGGAGTAATCTTGCGGATAATTCCTCCGCTCTTGGCTGCGCTTCCAGACACAAAGGCGGCTAGGAGCTTACGAAACTCACCTGAAGGGAGAAAAACAAAGCAGAGCAATGATCCACAGCTTGAACAAGTTCGGGTTACTGTCTTTAGATCGTTTGTGGTCAACACAGGATGTTAATCAAGCGCGAATGAGCTCAAATATAAAAAATATCACCGTTATCTGAGTAGACGTACGAGATTTAGACAATTTCACTCACCAAGAAACGGACAGCATGTGTAAAGAAGCTGCTGATCCACCAGAACAATGCAGTCCTAAAAGTTAAGAAGCAAAACCTCCATATAAAACCAGCTCGAACCTTTTTACGGACAAAGACAAAACAAAATAGTTTGTTTTTTTTTAACTTACAAGACCGACAGTACTGGTGTTGCTGTCCTCCATTTGGGCCACCTCAGTAAACTCACTGGTGAAGAAAATGTCCTCAGGAATCACTGGGATCTACACCAGTTAAAACACGACAAGTTAATTTAAATGTTATGTAAAACCTGAATATGATTTTTGGATTTCTGTAGGTTCTTGACTGACATTGAGATGTATTCTATTATACAACGTTTAAACCACTATATACATAATAGACAACTAATGTCTATTATGTGATGTCTCACCTGGAAGAGCCACCCTAATACAGACAGCAGCAGTAGCTTGTTCAGGTAGCACATTTCTTCACATCGGCCCAGCAGCATTCTCCTACAAGCAAACAAAATCACACTGAACCACACTGTCTGAAAGGTTAAATGTGATCAAAAAGAAAAATATTGTTTACACTCATGTTTCAGACTTCTGCTATTATGCTGTCATGCCAGTGACGGCTGTCCACAAATCTGTCCATCCCATTGTAGTGAAGGTGCTCTTTAACTCCTTCATCGCACTTCTTCAGAAACGGAACAAACATTCACTTGAGCTCAACGTGAAATTGACTAGATATCAGCAGTCAAAGTCAAGGTCACTGTGAGCTCACAACATGCTTTTGTTTTTAGCCTAACTCAAGAATTTATACAGTAATTATGGCAGAAATTTCCAACAAATGTCTTATTGGATTAAATGATGACATTTTAAAAAGTCAGAGGTTCCTGTGACACCACAGTGTTCTGAAAAAACACTTCTCTAATCATTATTCAGCATCATAACTGAGGAACAGGAAGGAAGACTGGAGCCATATTTCATATTGGTTCGAATACTGTTTTGTGACACTAATCTTGGTTTTCTACCTATTAAACTAGAATTCAGTATTTGTATTATATTAGTGGACAGACTAGGCTCCAGCCCCCCCGCAACCCTCGTGAGGATTAAGCGGTGTATAGATAATGGATGGATGGATAGTGGACAGACATGGATGTAAACTGTATCTTCACCGACTAACAGAGGTGCTAAATACAGTTTTTTTTCCCCAGTTAGTCATTTTCAGTGTATAGGAGGGAGTCTATTCCAGATATCATCTAAGATGTGACTGATACTTCAAGAGACTATTGCAAAGTAGTTTAAAAAATATTTTTACCCATTCATCTGTACTCTTACTGTCAGTAGACATCTGTATTTAAATCATTTGTTATTCTACCAAAAGCATGTTTATTGGGTATTTTATTGAGGCGATGATTTTATGCATTAATGGAATAATTAAACAGAACTAGAGACAAACCTGTACAGGAGAAGCAGAGTGCCCAGTGCAGTTCTGTAACAGAGCAGCCGAGGACCGATGAAGTCCAGCATGGAGAGGAACTCCACCAGCCAGGGCACGGTGAGGATGGTGCGCCGCTTCCTTATACTGTTACTCAACACAGCACACACATCCAGCACTGGAACGCTCTGTGAGGCCAAGAGGATGAAAACTTTGATGCAATACAAGGTGTGGCATCAAATCTGTGTTTGTATCTGTGCCACAGCAGGACAGGAATAATTTTCCAACTCACATCTGGAGGAAAGTAAGCGTTTGCTTTTATAAATAATTGCTGTATAATCTTTAATTTTCGCCTCACCTTGCTGCGCAGGGCTATAGCAGTCTCCTGTATTTCCCTGGACGGTCTCTCAGATGTTTGGTAGGGCAGAAAGGAAATTAATCCCAGGAACTTGGCCAGAAGACGAGCAAGCAGCAACACTGAAGAGAACAGCTGCTTCTCATTCTGACAAAAAGACAAAAGTCTGTCATTTGATCCTGTCAAGAAGCTTGAAAAAAAATAACTATTTCTAAAGTAGTGCTTTGACAGTATACCTGCTGCTCCATGTCTCCGTCTTCCTCCTCCTCTCCCTCCCCAACAGAAGCAGGGCTCAGGATGGACACCTCATCAAGCTGGAGAAGCTGCTGACACAAACTGTCCTGCAGGTGTTGGTTCAGCTGGCAGCTGGAAGACAATATAAAAGACATGTCAGATCACAGAAAAACAACAAACACTGCAGAAATAGAAACGTTTTTGTGGCTTTAGAGAATTAGATGTGGAGAAACTGTTGAGGAAACATATACAGTTATGAAAAGAGCACTAATTAATACAACTACAGCATCAACAACAGATATTTTTTATGAAACTTGACTAACTAGTTTGTCAGGCTAAGTAGCTCAGAAATAAACGTTAACATGTTGTGTGCTGGTTTTAATTGTTGGTATTTACTTAAAACGTATTGACTAACCAACTAGCTGCCTGCAAGAAGTCCCTGAAGAACTCTTGGTGACCAGGGAAGGATGGAGGAGGGCAGGGACCAACAAATCCATGAGGTTGAATCAGACGCTCTTCAAGACGCTTCAGGCGCCCCAAACTATCAGCTCCCAGCATGCCAAGCAGGTCAGCATCAGGAGCATCCCCAGGAGAGCTGTTCACACGGGTGCCTTTACACATCTACAAAAATGGCATATTTAAATCCTCATTATGCCAAGTGTGTACAACAGTTTTGTTTAAAGAAGAAAGTGACTGGGCTCAAATAAAATGCATTTGTTAATATGTGGCTGAGGTGCCAGGTTACCTGAACAAGCTGCTTCAGGAACAGACGGGCAAAGTGAGAATGGTTTCCAGCAGAGGTCAGCTGGCCCATCATTCCTCTAAAAAAGAAGACAGAAATTCGATATTCCATTAGACAGAAATTACGTTTCAATGCTTAATCACACCTGAGTCATTTGGAGGAAAAATGAAAAAGCCGGTGCAATTAACTAATTGGACTTGCCTGATCCTACTTCCAAGAGCGGCATCAAAATTCCACCCTGGCTCCTTGTGAAAGTCCTCCCATTCTCGCAGCACCTCGTAGAAAATGTCTCTGAGAGAAGGGCAAGAAACGTTAAACACAAGCATAACTGATGATCAAATGAATTCAGTGGCTTTACTCGGCTTCTTTCGGGCGATGAATTCTGCGCACATCAAAGACAAGAGATCACAGAGTCTAGTCGGCATCTAGTTTTATACTTTCGTTTGAAAATTATCCAACTATGAAGGTCTTACTCATCTGAAGGATAAATTTACACTGGTATATCACACTGTTTCAAATGTCTTTCAGCACACCAAAAGGCTGCAGCTTTACAAAAAAAAAGCAGGAAAGTTGTGATATACCTCTGTTTTTTGAAGGTGTGGAAGGCCTTATCACTACCAAAGTTGGATCTGTTGTCGGTAGCAGGCTGGAACGGGACTGAGTGGATAAACGTGGACACTGAAGGGGAAAGCTGGAATAGATAAAAAGATGATAACAACAACCAAAAGTTGCACATAAAATATATTTATTAAAGATTCATAAAACAAGCTATAAAAAGATAAAAGCACTTTACAACAGGCACTTTGCTAAAAGCAGAATCAAGTATTTGTGCAGATGTATTAAAAATAAGATACATGTGGGTATTTATACAGTAGCTCTACAATGCAGTGTTACCTTGGCTGTGCTTCTGTCCTGCGCCTGAGTGAGACGGTCCCTGAGATCTGGAGAGAAAGATGCCACCCGATCATTCTCTGCCAGCAGACGCAAGGTGCACTTGTCCAAATGAGCCACCAACCTGACAGATGTCAAGAGGACACAGTTAGAAATTACTGTGCAAGAGTGAAGAAGAGTCCATGAAGCAGGAAACATATTTGTGCAGATAAATTCCTGTGATGAGATGAACTGAGAAATCTGTAAAAATTAGGATACTCACTGAAACAGATTCTCCAGAACCTTCACCGCAAAGTACACACAGTTGTGTACCTGTCTTAGGTAAGATTTTTCTAGAACATCTGAAAGTGTGAAACAAAGCCTCAGTTGCAATTTCCTGAGATTATGATGCAATTGGACTAAAGAGTCTGAATTATTTGCAAACCTGAATTTTCTGCACACAAACTTTTCTCTGCTTCATCATCATGAGCGTGAGGAGACCGAGACGTCAGCAACTGCATCACGAAGAAAAGCTCCAGGAAAATGTTTGGCACAAGGTTCTCTGTAAAATATAGCAAAAGAAATTTTTTGTTACCTTTTGTTTTTGTTTTTAAAACATTTTTGAATATTAATAACATGATCTTGTCGGCTCACATAATGTTCAATACTTGACTTTATTTAAATTGTTTTCTTGGTTTAACCTAGTTCTGCTTAATTTTGTGTAAACACATTAGTGTGCTTCAAAGTGGTGCTTCAACATTTATTTCTCAGTAATTTCATTGTGTAGCTCATTTACACCACCTTGTGGTCATTTACCAGAAATGCAGGTGCAGTAAAGCTCTGCCAAGAGATCCAGTTCCAAGGAGAAAGTGACTTTAGATAGCTCAGGACAAGCTGTCTGCAGGTCTGGTGTTACTTTAGATCCTGTCTTAAGGCCTGTCTTGGTCGGGGTGCAGGGGTCCAGAGTGCATGGCAGAGGAGAGCCGACCTGCTGGGCACGTTTTGTTCTGAAAACAACAAAAAAAAATCTTGATCATGAAACAGCAGAGACACACTGAGGTGAAGCAAGTGCTGCTGCAGCTACAAAAAAAGTCACAGGCTGTGACACATGTAGTCTGACCACTGTTAAACTGATACACACATGGAACAGCCTGTAAACACTCACCAGAGACTGTGACACACAGCATGCATTTAAAATTAAATTGTAATCGTGGTTAAAACTCAATCAAGTGTGTGACCATACTTTACCATTTCAAATAGCCAACGGTAGTTTTATTGTACATATTATGTATTGTTGTCCTTGTTTTGAAGTGTTGCTTGTGTTCTTTGCTATTTGTACAGTATCGCTTTTCCTGTTTATTGTATTTTATGTATCTTTTGTGTCTGTCATCAAATCTATCCAGGAACTACAGATGAAAATTTAAAAGACTGGCACATTTGCAAAAATGTCTATTATTGTGTACTCCCCTCTAATCTTAAATTGTAATAATGAATAAAATAATCTATAGACTAGTAACCATGAAGTTTACTTTACATTCCATGAATTGCTGAAGAATAACGCAGGACACAACACATCTATGCAGAATCTCAAAAAGTAGCAGACATGCAGCGCTGGACAGGTTAGAAAAACAAAAACACATTTCTTACGTGACTTGAACTGATGCAATAAACTTTTGCAACTGAGCAAGTTGCATAATTGTGCATGTGTACTTACTTCTCCCTCTTGAGTAATTCTCTCTCTTCCTGCAGGCTCAGAGGAGTGCCCACTGTCATCAACCTCTCAGGTGCTTCTACTCCTGTCAACGGACTAGACAGTTTACTGAATGGGGTGGATGTGAAGCAGGTCTTTGGTTTGGAGTGCGGTCGCTCTGCACTGACTGGTGTTGGGTTTATTCTTCTAGATGGCTTGGATGCCCTGAAGGATAACAGAAGCTGTCAGACAATTCAAAACAGATAATCACGTTAATGTTAAATTCTACTTATTTGAGATTTTTTGTGCACTCACGTGGGGGAAATTGGTGATGATCCAACAGGAGGGAAATCTTCCAAGTTGTTAAAATTGAGCTGACCCACAGAAGGTGGTGAAATCTGCTCGCTGGTCCTACCATGCCCTCCTCCACCTCCTCTTGCTGATTTCCTACCCCCAGCTTCCCAGCGCCCAGTCTCATCATTGTGATGTCCTCCACGCCCTCCGCCATGCCTCCCTTGTCCCCCTGCTGCCATGCTGCCACCACCCTTCCTGCGGCCCTTCTGTGACTGGAAGTTGGGGCTGTGCTGGAGGTCAGAAGGAGAAACCATGTAGTCCCCCAGGCTGATCCTCTGGCCAGGCCGTCGCTCAGAGCCTGAAGGTCTGGACGCGGGGCTCCATGCTGTAGAAAAGGAAGGGCTGCTGAAGGCGCTGATGCCACTCAGACATTGGGACCCTGACTGGCTGGAGGAATCATACTCGGTTCCAGGTGACACGGATGTGGAAAACAGCTGGACCCGGCTGGCACTCCGAGAACCAGCCGCACCCCCAGCAGACCTGCAGCCCCTCCTGTCAGAGAAGCCTTGAGTCTGTGCAGCAGGCCTGGGACGACTGGGGGTCTTAGCAGGGGTGGTGGGGCCATGGGTGAGTGCTTGACTGCTTTGCTCTCTCAAGAAATTTAAAAGAAAAGGGACAAATTCCTGCTTGTGAACTGTCACCTCGGGTGCACTGAACGACAACTTATCACCCTCCTGTTGAAAAGAGAGAGATACAATTAATTGTGACAAATGCATTATATGTAAAGCTGAGGTGGCTCAGAGGATCGACACTATTTAATCAGTGAGGTACTCAAGATAACGAGCAACGAGGTCAATTAATGTTTCACTGGACAGTCACAAAACAGTTCTGCAGAAAACAAGGTATTTGACCTAGCTAACAATACGCTGGCTAACATCTGCAAAACTGCACAAAAGCCTTTATATACTAGTAATAATAGCAGTGCCATGCAGCTATAGTAGGTTAAGATCCGTTTTAATACAAAATTTCCTCTCGAATGGGAAGAAAGCTGGCAGTGTACTTCTCATCCGGAGCCCATCCGATCTACAGCTAACGTGGCTCGCTAGCTGAGCAGCTAAAAGTTTTGTTTACAATCTGTTGCGAGCTGTGTCATCCCATAAAACACGGTGCACAGGAGCAAACCTGTAGCAAATGTTGCTCGCATAGGAAGCTTAACCGTTCCGGACCTACCTCAGTATTCTTCAGCCAGTCCACGACAATTTTAAGGTCCACTTTCTGCGACAGAAGAGATTCCAAAAGAGCCGCCATTCTGGCTTGGCGCTGCGCGGATGAAGAACTGAGAGGGAGGGGGGCGGAGTCGGCGTGTGCGCAGGCGCACTGCGAGTGACGTATGCCGACCACGTGTGCAGCTGATAGAGCCCGGAAGGTTGAAGGGCTAAAATCAAAACATGAAGAAGCTGCTGCACGTCATAACTTCATTCATGCCTCTTGAAGCAAAACAGCAATTATTATTATTATTATTATTATTATTATTATTATTTAATAAGAAGAAGAAGAAGAAGAAGAAGAAGAAGAAGAAGAAGAAGAATATATTAATATTGTTGTTATTATATTAATGTCCCTTGGAATAAAATAGCTCATAAAAATGTAATGGTATTTAACAGTATTGCAATATTAATATTTGTAATCTAACTTATTTTGATTGTTGTCATTGTTGTTGTTTTACTTATAATTAATAATAACAATTGATGAAGAAAGCCATTTTCTTTTATTTTGATGGTCAAAGACCCCTGAATTAATTCCCTGTTGTCATGTGTTTTCCCACCTCCTGCCACAGACCCCCGATTCCACCCCCTGTTGTTCATTGTCCCCTTACCTCCTGTCATTTGATTAGCAAATGTGTGCTATCAGAACCCCGACTCCACCACCCGTCTGGTCACCAGACTCCGATTTCATCACCTGTGATTCATTGCCCCCCCTTACCTCGGGTCACTTGATTAGCAACTGTATGTTAATTTACCTCTATTCACCTCTGTATTTACATACAGGCCCCCCCTACCCTATGACTTACCCTATAAATGTGTGACTCTGCAGATGTTCAGGGTCGGTCCACCTTCACAGACTCATGTTCTGTGTTGGTGAACCCACCGTATACCAGAATACTAATAAACACCCACTACAGCAAACTTCACATGAGGACTATGAGTAGAATTTCTTCAACACAATAAATATAACTTATCATTGATTTAATATAGAACTGTATTACTGTAACATATATGCCGCCTGTATATTCTGCATTACTCCTATTTAACACTATGTATGCCATTTATTACATCGGTATGCTATTACACAGATACAGATAGAAAAGGACTACACAATAGACACACAATAAAACTAAGCAGCCTTTGATTCAGTGTGTCTGTTCTCCACCTGCTCCCTATGTTTTTGTATCTGTATTAAGATTATATTTGATTTATTAGTAATAATGGGGACCTTTTTCCAGTATATATACTGTCTTTTATTTAAAATAACAAAATAACTGAAAAATAAAATTTCTAACTTTTGCACTTCTGCAAGGAAATTAAATGACCTGTGAGCCTAAAGATTTAAGAAATTAAAATTGGGGGAAAATAAATAAATAAATAAATAAAAATTTCACTCCATGGATCTTCCCAGAAAAACCGAGCTGTCCAGGTTTGACACAGCCTTGTAAGTACAAAAATTTGTCAGCACTAATTTTCTGTGGGGATATATTGGCTTTGGTGACAGTCATGGCAACAGATTACATTTGACCTCCTAAAACTGTTTTCTAGCTGTTTGAGACCCCTGATTAAGATTTATTTAGATTGGGGTTTACTGTTAAGTTGCACACTTTATCTTACTTTAAATATTATATCACCACTGCAAAAATGTGATTAATTTGATTAATGTTTGGTGCAAATTTCCCCTACATATATCAAACATTTAAAATGTGTTTCTTATGTGAACTATCTGTGTATCCCAAAGTAAAAAAAGCTAAAGAGAACACATGTATGAATTTCTAAAACTCAACACAGTGTCTATTGTCACATTTACGTCCTAATCCAGAGCCCAAGATTTCACGATTACAAACTGGAATCCGTCACATGATTCTGTCTGCATGCGGAATGAGTATTTTATTTATAACCAGTTTATAAAAATAAAATACAAAATAATTTTAAAACAAAAAGAAAAAAAAAACACTGTACAAGGCATTGATATGATACAAATGATAGAATAAACATAAATAATTACAGGTATATACAATGCAAAACTCCCACTTGTTACATTCTTTCCTTGAGACTGTACAGTTACATTTCAAAACCATGACGTACATTACAACACAAAAAATATTAACCATTAAAAAAAAATAAAATAAAAAATCAATTGAAGTCAGAATGATGGATGGGCAAATTAGCAAATGTCACAATAAATAATTTTTCTGTCAAGTATTTATAAGTTATTAACAAGTAATCCAATGTTATGACATGAGAAGTGTACGAGTGCACACCAAAGCTTTTATTAGTTTCCATCTCACCTCTCGAAATGAAATTAAAACAGCTGGGTTTGTTCTGTTGGCCTGTGGTTTCCCGTCACCACAAAAACCAACAAGCTACTATAAATATGACACCTTTCTACCAGCGAGCCACTTTTGGAAAAAAAGTGACAAAGGAAATCTCGTCTGGAACACTAATACTACGACTACACACCACTTATGTGCAATAATAATAATAATAAAAACATGAGAAGAAATCTGATTATCTCTTAAAACCAGCAGCACTGTTTAGTGTCTGTTCCTCCCTTTTCATTGAAGCCTGTTAAGCGTATAAGTTACGGTTGTACAATAATGATCTTTTATTTAAATATTACTTTGAATATTTTACAGGTATATATTAAAAGTCTGCACAACAGCGTTCTGAACTTTGAAAGCTTGAAGTATCTTGAAATCTCGTGAGCCCGAAATCGAGAAGTTTGAAAGTGGGAGAGGATTGATTGCTGGCGACGTAAGAAATTGCACGGCCCTGCTCGAGAGCACACACTAACAAACAGACACACCTCAAAATAATGCACCCTGAAAATTTTCACCCATTTCCACCAGTCGATCGATAAATGCATTCTCACAGGAAAAAAAAAACAGAGAGGGGAGAGGAGGGGAGGGGGTGGAGGGAAGGAGCTCTTCCGGCTTAGTAAGCACAAAAAGCCTCGTCAGCGTTGGTTTTTCAGCGGTGATGTACCGACCACGCTGACAGGCACGGCAGCACACGCCATTTACAGACAAGGGAGGAAGTGACAGGAAGGCTTGGCTCGGCCTAATAGTGGAATGATCTCCAACACAGACAAGGCTCAGTCATCCCTCGCTACGCACAGAGGGGCAGAGAAGAGACATTAAGGCGGCTGACTGACTGAACGCTGTCTGCCTTCAGGATGAGTCATCATAGCTGCTCTGTGAGGCTAGCGTAGGTACCTGCAAGATCTGCAACAAAAAAAACCGGGTTTATATCTACACAGCAACGTGCCCACTCGATCTCCATTATTTATCGCATCTCAAACCACATCTGCAAAATCTATCAAAATATTTGGCAATGTGATTCCTTTTTTTTTGACTCTATTTCGTCCACATGTGCAGCAATATCTTAAGAGAGGCGTGAGACAAAGTCTATTCTCTCCTTTTCACCTTTCAGCTAGTTATATATTTTGTGCATCGTGCCGTATTGATGCGCTGATTTTTAAAAAATGAAATAAAAAAAATCACATTCCAGCGCACACAATCATCCCAAGTCAGTGCAGGAAGCGCTGAAAACTAACATCAGATGGGAGGGGGGGAAATGAATATTGAAGATGAGTCAGAGAAGATACAGAGTCACAGAAATTAAATTTGCTCACCCAACAGGTAGTGAAATTCCCCACCGGGTTAAAATCTCCACAAGATAAATGCTGTGTGATAAGTGGTATGCAGCTTTTTTTTTTTTTTTTTTCCCTCAGTAGTTGATTTTTTTTTTCTCTGTTGAAGCATGCAAAGAGTAGCACTGGAAGGAAGCTGAAGTTATTTTACAGTATCTTACAAGCAGAGGAGTGGGAAGAGGTTGTGGAGGAGAGGAATCCTAAACTAAACACAAAACTGATTCCTTGGACTTGTGCACAAACATACTGTGTGTAGTTATATTCAATACATTCTCCGGCGCAAGAGAAACGCAAATAAAAAATTCAAATAAAAAAAAAACATTCTTGCACATGGAGGCATGGAATTTTGGTGTGAGAAATATATGTACATATGGCCTCCGTTTTTCAGTTAACATTTGACAAAATGTGTGTTTTGAGGTCTGAAATTCACATTTGTTCGGAGTTTTATCTCAAACACTGACCTGGTATTTACACAGGACAGCTAAAACGGGAACCACGTCCCGTTTTGTTTGTCTTTACAAATAAGAGCTACTCTGTCCTCAAGTAAACTGCTGCTCAAATTGTGTTTGATTTACAAACGTTTGTGTTGCTACTTTTTCTACATGAATGAATACTAATGAAAAGGGTTGTCTTATAACC
Organism: Stegastes partitus; assembly: GCF_000690725.1. Lineage (NCBI taxonomy): Eukaryota > Metazoa > Chordata > Actinopteri > Pomacentridae > Stegastes > Stegastes partitus. The sequence goes on from NW_007577825.1 coordinate 360,495, forward strand.
GCTGGCACAAGTCAAGTTTTTGGCTCCTTTGTTTGCTTTTTTTCTAATTACAAACACACCAGAGTGAATCCTCAAGCTGCCCAAAGTGCCAAGGCACACACTGAGACAAACATCTGTGTCCGAACATTACTCATCAGCAATGCACCTTATGTTGTTTAAGCTTACTACTGCTACTACAACACTGAAAATGCACTAAGATCCATAAGGAGCTTTTCAAACCTGTAATCCCTCCATTCAGTGCGACGTTGAGATCCCCCCCTCTCTAGCAACACAGTAGGCACAAAAAGGTGTGTGTCCTCACGCACTTTACACGATTGATTGTATAAAGGGTCACTTGGAGCAATCCCTTCGATTTGAACACTTAAAACTAACGCGAGTGACACAAAACCGCACGTCCACGATCACACGGAAGAAGGGTAGGAGTTCGTAAGCATCGCTAAGCATCAAAATAAATATCTCAATAAATACAGCTGTACACAAAATTCGGGCTTTACGCGTTCACATTTAGCATAAAGCAAATATTATACCCTGCCTGCAATCTCCGAGAGCAGAGGAGATAACTGAGTCAACCCCCAGTCCAAAGATTTAATTAAGTCAGCTACACTGAAATTTCATCAGTATGATTCAAGTGCATTAATACTGGAGATAAATAAGCTACGAGAAAGTGTGGTGCAGGATGGGACAGAGTTGAATATGCAGGAGAAGGATTTATTTATGTGCCCACTGGTTCGACGCTGCAACTGCTTAATTTTGCAGCTTCACTGTTTTAGTCTCCAGCATTGTGTTAAACATGAAACAAGTGGCCTGATGAGGTCGGTTCACTTGTCACGTATCATCATCCAGCCCGTGGATGTATGTATAATGTCCTCTGTGGCTCTTTCTGCATCATGGGGTGATAAATGATGCGAGGAACCAGCGTTTTTGGAGTTCAATTCAGGATATTTTAGCTCCTGCCATACAGATTTTCACTATTCTTCTTCAAAATCTGTCTTTCACAAGTCCAACAGCTTCAATGCTGAGACTTGAAAGGCTAGCCGGGGCACATAAATGAATGACAAACCCTGCGTGCAAGTAGATGGACTGAAGAGAGCATCGGGAAGCAGTAACATGTGGAAAGCTCGGACTAACAGCAAATAAATGAGGAACAAGTTATTTTTCTGATTATACAGGATGTCTCAGGCTTTTATCCTGACTGGCGTCTATCCTATCATAACAGGAATCTTCCCATCCTCTGCTGTGGCAACACTAACCCGGTGGGCGACTATCTGCTCAGCTTGCTGGAGCACTTGCCCTCTCGGCTGCAGCCTTTGCCCCTGGACAGGTGGAAGGGGCCCGTGCGCGCCTGGCGGCTGCAGCAGGACTCCTGGTGGTGGGGGTAGAAGCGGCGGGGAGGCGGCGAGCCGGAGAAGCTGGGAGGCGAGCGGCTGCGGCCCAGGCAGCCCCCTCCCCCGCCGCCCCGGTGCTCGTGGCGGGAGGGCGAGGAGCTGACGGAGCGCTGCAGCGAGGAGGAGCTGCGCGGGGAGGCGCTGGAGCTGCGGTGGTGGTGCGGGGAGCTGGTCAGGCTGCAGATGCCCATCCTGGAGCCGCCGTGCTGGGCCGAGGAGCGGTGGTGGAGGGGGGAGCCGCGGGAACCATGCATCAGCTGAGCAAGGCATGTCAGGAGGTCTGAGTCACTGGTGCTGCCGGCTCGGATGCGGTAGCGCCTAAGCCTGAGCGGGAAGAAAAAGGAAGGTGGGCTATGAGGAACAGCAGGGAATATATTTCAAAGGCAGGAAGCAAGTCTGACCATTTCCAAAGGCTAGATTTGGCAAATAACCAAGTTGTATCTATTCTGTATTATGTGCACAAACACAAATATAAAAATGGCAAGTTGCAGCTTTAAGCACAGTTCTTTGCCATGAAAATTGCAGGAATGTTCCAACACTAAATAACCAGATACAATAAGAGCACAGTGTGACAAAAAAAAAAGGCAAACAAAGTGATCTAAGGAATCTTTTAAATGGATTTCACAGTGTTTCGTCTTCATGCTGTTCCTCGCATGCTGTGTATCTTAAGTGCTTTGAGAACAATAATGGTTTTGCTAATTTTTCAATTTTCATGTCTTGAAAGATTCAAATCAGCAGATTACCTGCCCTCCACTGTGGGGCGACAAGGTGGCTTTCCAGGCGGTGGGCGCGGCAGGAATTGGGAAGCCAGCTGCTCAGCGGAAGAGGCCGAGTGAACAGGACGAGGGATCCTGCTCTTGCGGGACAAAGGGCTGGAGGAGGAGGACAGAGACGGAGCGTCGTCTCCCTGGCGGTCCGAGCGGGAACCCATCAGAGAGTCCTCGTCCTGAGAGCGGTCGGAGGTGGAGGACAGTGGATCCCTGGCGAGGGAGGCCACCATGGGGCCACGCCTGTCAGAGAGGGACGGCGAGGCAGTGGGAGAGGGAACCGGGCCCTGGTGGTTGGCTTTCTTCTGCAGGAGTTTCTCCTTGGCAGACCCCGGCGGAGGGAGCTCCAGCAGGCTGGAGGGCTCGAGCACAGGGATGCGACTGTGCCTGCGGCTGGGATCTTTGCGGGGGCCAGTGGGGGAGGAAGAGGCCGGGCCGGTGGTCTGCTGCTCTGGAGCCGGGTTCACTCCTCCACCCACCTCCCCCCTTAGCTGAGGCTCTGTGGCACAGGGAGCGGGGGCAGAATCATTCTCAGGGTCTTTTAGCTTGCCGAATGCTCCGTTATTTAAATCCCTTTGGCTGTTGACAGAAGGTGAGAGGCGGCCGTTGGTGAACACGGGGCTGTGAGGGGAGCGAGGGGAGCGTGGAGAGGATGGCGAGCGCGGTGGAGGCGAGCGCGGCGAACGAGGGGAAGACACACGGCTTGGCACGGGGCTTTGAGCTTTGGCGTGGATGTCTCCATTGACCAGCGTCTCGGCCAGGGGGTCTGTTGGGGTCCCCGGGTGGGTGGGCACGTGGTCCTGGGGGGAGCTGATGTCCGCTGTGTGCTCCTGGATCTGCTGAGCATCAGTTTCAGCTTCGCCACGCCTCTCCAGCAGGAGACACTGCGGAGCACTGTCTGATCCCGACTGGGAGGACAGCCCAGAGGGACGCTGAGCTGTCAACTGGAGGGGAAAGGGGAGGTGGAGACATGGGAGGGAAAGAGAAACACACACACAGGTGTTATTTATAAGAAAACACTCTAAAAATGGGAATAATATTCTAACTGTCAAAAGGTCTGTTGCTGATAGACTACAACATGTCGAGTTGTGCTGTAGATCTGCAGCAAGAGCCTGATGCAGATGTGTGAACAGAGAAGAATATATAATATGGGGTAATAAATGGTGATTAGTTTGGCAACGGCATGCAATACCATAGCTACCATTATCAGACCGAAACACACAAAGTGCTATGGCAGTGTCAGTCAAGCTGTGAGTACTAAACCAGCAAGTAGGACAGGAAACGTTCACGCAACTTCGCAGGGGGCTTCAGCGAAGAGAGGGTGAGGAACAAATACAGGGAGAGAGAGAGAAAGAGAAAGATAGAGAGGACAAAGACGATCTGAAACAAAAGAGACCATGCAACCTGTAGTCATGACTCGACATTCCAAACACACATGCCACAATCAGACAAACACACACCCCTATTCAGATCACAAGAACACATGTCCAGACACAAGGACACATCTGACCCATGCTCTGTCTGGCCTGCACAATGCCCTTCATGGTTTCTGGAGAGAGCTGCCTGACAGCAACACAATAAGCAAGCCAAATGAACAAAGAAGCCAAAACTAGCAACTTAAACAAAAAAAAAAAGAAAAGAAAAGAAAAGAAAGAACAAAAATGTTGACAGCAGGTGGATTCCTACTGATGTAGAGGAAACTGAAAGGAGGTCTGGTTTTTTTTATGGGATTGTGATGGGGCTCATCACCTGCTGAAGCTGGGCTCGGGTGATGCGAATGACTGAGGGAAACTTGGTGTTGGCAGCACCAGCGGGGATGGCCGGCAGTTTCCTGCGACTGGGTGAGCGAGTGCCGGGGGCGGGGTTTGGTGGCAGAGGTAGGGAGGCGTGGCAGGAGGAGGAAGAGGAGGGGCGTTCCTGCTGCTGCTGGTCGGCGGACTGGCTGCGCCTCAGGCCCGGCGGCTGGCGCTGGTGCAGCGGGTCCGACAGGGTGGTCAGGAGGGTGTGAGGGCTGGGAGAGCGCAGAGGGATGGGGCTGGATGTCCGGATCGCGACCTCCTCGGGCAGAGACGGAGGAGAGGTGGGGAGCTAAGAGAGGGGAAGGGAAGAAGTGGGAGAGAGGAGGGGTTGTGAGATTGGTGAGGGAGTGAGAAGAAGGAGGAGGACGTGTGGTGGAAGTGCTGTGAGGCAGGACAAACTGGTCGCCCTGGTGAGGGGAGCACGGTGTACCTGAACAGGTAAAGCCACGAAAGGATTACTAGGTAGTTTTGGGAATTCTCTTAGGCTACGAAGGGATCAAGGACATGGGGTAGGAGGGTTTTTGGTTAGGCAGCAGTTCAGGGGACAGTGAGGAACAGACAGCCCGTTTATTCTCTTTGTAGTTAAAAGCTGCTCAACAATTTGAGCAAAAGCTGTCACCACAGAAATGTAGAACTGGACTCTGGGCTACTGGGAGGTTATGAATAGTAAAGGAGCAAAAAAAGTAATTTAAGCTAAACAAACCAAAACATACTTTAGAAATAAATCAGTAATTCGGGAAGTAAAAAAACCCAACTAAACACAAAACTCTGCAAATAAGGTAAAATTAGGCATGATTATCGAATGCAAATTAAAGCGCATTTTAAAGCCATGAGCTCTCTTTTTCCCATGCTGTGATCTGATAAAAAGCTCTGAAGTTGTGTCACAAATAACTTTGTCTAACAAATACACACAAGTGAAGAAGCGAGCCAACACAAAGCAGTAACATTTAGCTTCAAACTACAGCAAGATGCAGCTGGTGGAACTCTGATTGTTGTATGACATTAGCATTGAAGTTCTATACCTAGAACTCTGACTCTGTGCAGCTTTTTAACATTGTAAAATGCTGACTACAGTCAGTATCATGTATGCCATGTTGTGAGATGGCCTTCAAATGAAAGCGCTTACCTGAGTGAGGACTCCCTCAGCCAGAGCTTCAGCCGGGCTGGTTGGAGTGACGGGTGGCAGAGCCCCTACAGGGCCCACGCTAAGCTCCAACTTGTCCATTTTTGCACTTCCCTTGGAAGAAGCCATGCTTTCTTGCTTAGCTTTTCCAGAGCTAGGCCCTGGGCTGCCTTTTCCCCATCCAGGAGACTGATCCTCTGGTTGGAGCACCTCCGGCTCCTCATCCTCCTCCGAAGGGCTGGCGGTGACTTTGGCTCCTGGAGAGCCGCTGGGCCGCTCCACCATTACCCACTCCCTTGAGTCAATGTCCTGCCTCCCAGAGCTCAAATTGAGGGCCACGAAGCCCCCACTGCTGGCTGCCCCCTCTCCCTGCTCCATAGATCCAGGGGAAGCTGGCTTAGGAGAACCTCCACCAGACAGGAACTCCTCATCGTAGTGCCAGACCCTATCTGGACGCTCCCCGGCGGTTACAGCTTGACCCTGAGTTACTGGGATGATCGCAGCTCCGTCAGCCTCCTTCTCTTGGTGCTGGGTGCCAAGCTGCTGCTTTGCTGAACTGAACAGACACAAGACAGTTGCAAAGAATCACCTGTGTGATCTACCCAAAGGAAATGAGACAACAAACACAAGTTGTTTTTTGATAGACTTACCAGGCATCCACAAAGCGTTCTGGACTGGGTTTGGATTCCAAACCAAGCCGCCTCTCTAGCTCAAAGCTGTGGATATTGCGGAGTTTCCTCAGCAGAGGACCGTCACGATCTGAAGGCACCACCTCAGAGTGCAGTTTGACAGGCGAACCCAGGCTTGGCCCAGCGTAGGGGCTCTGGTGTCCTTGGTTGCCCTGGTTGTTGCTGTGTTCCTCCTCCGTTGCCGCCTGTTGAACCCATTGATGTTTGACTGTAACTTTTTTTTTTAAACCAACAAAACTGATGAATTTCACTTGTGAGATAACTCAGTAGTCTACCTTCCAGACTGCCGTCCTGATGCGGTTACGGTTGCGATCCAGCTCCTCCCAGACGTCAGCCTCCTGGTTGCGGTGTGGGTGGAGGGGAGAACCCGGCAGGCGCTCGGGAGCAGGGTTGTTCTCCACATCGCTGAGCTGTTCGTCCTGCAGAACCTCGTCCGTATTCTCCCTCAGCAGGTCGCCAGGGATCAGGGAGGCGTTCGCCATGCTGTGACAACAAAAGGTGCATGAGTTACTGAATAGATAGAACCTAAAACCCAAAATAATTCCACTCCCAGCGTATTGGTGTTTAACCTACCCCATGTGTGCCGGAGTGAGGCGGGTGTGGTGTTGCGGCGTCGTGGCACTGGCACTGATCGTCAGGGTGCCATCTGTGCTGGTCCGCTCCCAGTCGTAGGGGTCATTCTCCACAACATTGTAGGTTTTCATGCTGTTGTCAAACACTGACATCAGCAGCTGCAACAACACGAAACGGCATAATCAACCTTGGTGTGAGTTTGTATTCAGGACGATTCCACAGAAGTCAACAGAAAATGGACGCTTTTGGTGTTTAAAGACCTTGAACAGACGTTTCTAGGTCATGTGCTGCACGATTCACTTTGTCTTTGAGCGAGAGGAATATGAAACTGTAGCAGAAATCAGCAAATGATAACACAGGAATAGCTTCCCTCTTTATTAAACCCAATTTAGACCCTGGTGTTACCTGGTAGTCAGGCTTGGTGAAGTAGTCGAGGCTGGAGATGTGTTCTAAGAAGACACCGAACTCTGCCGGCAGGTGTTTGAGCATCAGACGATGGTCGTATGTCTCCTTCAGCTTCCCAACATGTTCCTGAGGATGAACACATCTGTTATAAAGTCTCCACTTAGAGCAACCGAGACAAGATTGTTCAGTGCTTGGTTATCCTCACTTTGTCCTTGATCTTCCTCCACGGCAGCTGGCCGACCAGAAACTCCACCAGCATGTAGAAGAGAGACCACAGGTCATCGTGACGACCCATTTCCTGCAGAATGACACCGGCTTTGAGTCAACAATGATGAAAAATATTTGCTTTTCAACAAATCATGACAAAAAAAAGAGAGAATGTTATGGATAGTGAGACCATCAGAGATCACACAGATGCTCTTTCACATGTTAGACAGACACTGACCTTATTCTTGTGTGCATTGACGGATGCGTAGCGGACCGTCCCTCTGAAACCAGCCACTGGACGGGGCTGACAAACAAAAATAGGTACAGCAATTGAATTCGGATGTAATCTAATCAGTTTATGGTTCGATCCAAACCACTTTTGCAGAAATTCTGAAAAACTGAGGTAAAAACAACACGAAAATGTAAAAAGAAATGATTCAATTTCTAACCCTCACCCCTGAATAGCATTTTTTAACATAAAAAATCCATTAATTAACATTTTTGGCCACTTGGGGGCAACAAAGTGAAGCATTCAAAGCTTTTAAAGCTTTTAATATGACAAACCTGTGATGCAGCACATGCAGAACAATGCTAGCGTTTATTTTGAGGTGGGTTACAGGCCACCCAACAAACTGAATAATTACTTTTTAGCTCTGTTTTGGTCTCCACCTTAGAGACAGGACATATATTTGGCTTTATAGCTTCTAAATGCTCCACTATATTCACCAGCCTGGTACAAACTTTCTTGTGTTTAGAGCTGAGCAGGCAGAGTACAGTGAATTAATCACAGCTTTTTATTAAGTAGAAGCTTAATGCTGTAGTGAGAAATGAGGAAAAAAGTGTTAAGAAATGTCTGTAAAGCCAAAGCAATAAACTGAAACGTACAAAAACTCATATCGGGTTGTAATTTCATAGCTATTTTTTTATTGCTTCAAGTGATACCTTCTGCATTGCAAATAGAAATCAGACCCATTCTCAGTATAAAAACATTAACAGGCTTTAGGCACTTACAGGTCGGACTTCCTGGCAAGAGTTGGTGAACTGGCGAGCCAAACCGAAGTCCAGCATGTAGCAGGTTCGACAGGTACTGGGGAAGCGACCCATGGCGAAGTTGGACTGCAGCAGGCAAAATTTGATTAGGTGTGAAATGTAAATGCAGTAAAAATTTAACGAGTGTTTATCTTCATGTAGCTCTCGGGGGACAAATGTGTTCCGATGGGGGAAGATAATTTAATACAGCAGCTCAGAAGACATGGCAACATTTACATTCTGTTACTTTCAGGCAGTAGGCCAGCGCTCATGCTGAGCCAACTTAGTGAATCTGCAATATTACCAGCAGCCAAAAATAGAAAAAAAATAGCAGGGTCAAACTGCAAGAAATGATCATATTCTCATGTGATATGAATACATAGAGGTTCTAGGTAATGAAATAAGAGACGAGGAGATATAGCCTCGGCTGCACAACTGAGTGACGCACCGGTTTGATGTCACGATGCAGGAAGCCGACAGAGTGGATGCTCTCTATGGCCTCCAGGATCTGGCGGCCCAGACGCAGGGTGGTGCTGATGCTGAAGGTTCCCCGAGTCATACTCCTCCTCAAGTCGGCCAGGTTACGACCCTGAAAGACCAAATTCAAGACCTGTCAGTTGTCTAAAACCTGAGCTTTGTGATACATTTTTAATTGAGCCCCAAACCTACTAAATTCAACAAATATCGTAAGAAAAAAAAAGTATTAAATTCCCCGAGCTGGGTTTCTTTTTTTTGCTGCAATCCAGGAACATATATCTGACTAATAATACAAAATAAAAATAAAACCATTAGAAAAAGGTTTTACTGACTGAAATATTTGACAGAGCGGACAGGAAGCAAGTCAACAGGCAGGAAAAACACTAATTCAGCTGCACACATCAGCTATAAATAAACACATGGAGCGGTAGGGAGCCAGCGCAGTGCCGGAAAACGCGCCATTCCTGTGGGTACGCTTGTATAAATCACAACCAGACTGCACTTTTAAAAACACTCAAAGCCTAGCTATCATCAAATTCAGAAAGCGCACAAGCGAATTTGCGATCATGACTTGTTTAATATAGCCTCATGTGGTGGATGCAATGACTGAAACTAATTTGACACCTACGGTTCACAGCAGTAGGTCACCAACCTGCAGGATGAGATTCTACAGAGGAGCATTATTGCTATAAATGCCTTTTAATGCTTCATACTCTGCAGTCTGTTTCATCTGTTTGAGGATAATACGTGTAGTGTTCATGCACCCGTACGTCCGGATTGCTTCAATGTATGTTCGTAGCTGTATTATTCATGTGAAGCAGCATTTATAGCATTTTCTGAAATATTTATCTGGTTCGGTTTCAACATAGAATAAAGAAGAAGAAGGGCGTGATGTCTCTCTGTCGAAGTCAAATCAAGGTCAGAGCTAAAACTCAAGATAGTTGGATGTAGGACTGAATTATACTGAGAATGTCAAGCACTGTTTTTTCTGCATAGGGGAATTTTTGGTGCCTCCCAAAGAGGTTTTTTGGCAGCAGCGAAGGAAAATCACCAGCGGCGAAATGATAAAAGTGGAGAACAAAAAACTATTTTAACTAGTTTTGTTAATTAGGATTTAATTTACTCAAACGTAATGGACGTTTTTCCTTCTCAAATGTTCCAAAATAGCAGAAAAACGCTTAGAATTCAGTCAAATAAGGACACAGACTCAATGCGTTTACTGTATGTAATCAAAGGCTCATTCCAGGAAAAACGCTGTCACATTGGGCGAATGGCAGCTATGAGCACATGACACAATCGCAGCATCACTGACTAAAACACAGCACAAGTCTGCACAATTACTCACTCTCTAAGGTTTTGCAAACCTACAAAAGCTGGAGATCAGAGCAGAACAAGTGCTGTAAGATGAGAAAAATGCTGACTTTTCTTATTGCCAACTCTTTACATAGTCTTGCCGTAATCTCTTAGTTAATTTGCCGATGAATCACTTAGTGTATGAAATGTCTGAAATGCCAATCCCAGTTTCCCAGAGCTCTCAATTGTGTTTTTTAAATTGCTCGGCTTGTACAGCCAACAGTTTAAACCTATAAAACATTTTCAAAAAATAGCAGGAAATCCTTATTGTAGAGACTGAAACCAGTAAATGTTTGACATTTCTTGATGAATAATTAAGTCTCGATTGTTTTGTCAGGAGTCTGATTTGTCGCACAGAGAAAGAAGCTGAAAATGTATTGAGTGTTCCCCACGCTGGGAACCGACCTGAAGCTCCATCACCACGTAGTTGAAGCGGTCGTTGCGGCCGCATCCCACGAAGCGACACACGTGGTCTTTACCTGTGAGAAGAAGAGAGATTTCCGGTTAGGGGACATCTCAGCTGCATCATTTATGAATCGTGGCAGTGCCCATGCTCTGCTACCCTTCGCTCTCCAGTCTCCCTGCCCTCCCAAGCTCCCCAGTTTGGCTGCTCGGCTGATTTACAGGCTACAACACCAGGTCTGCACATGTGCATGAACGCCCTGTGTGTGTGTGCATGCATCTCAGAGGACTTTGCTGCACTGGCTGGCAGGCTGCAGCACCGAATGCAAACAAGGCCTCCATGTTGAATACACAACACTTCACCCTGCCAGCTGTCACCGAATTCCCATTTAAGGGTAAAATAAATTGAAATAAGGCTAAAATGAGCTCAGTACGACCCACAAGTGTTCTTTGGATGTTTAGTCTTTACAGCTGGGCGGGTCAGCAATGTTTTGGGGGTGGGGGGGTTGGAGTTCAGCCTGCCTCGAGTTACATGCTGGTTCCCTCAGGAAGCAACACAACCATGATGCTCCAGGCTGAAGCCATTAGACAGCAAACATGATCCAAGCCCATTGATTTTTTTTTTCTTCTCAGAGGAGAGGGTGGGGGGAGAAAAAAAAAGACTTAAAAGGCAGGAAGGAAGACAGAGGGGGAAAAACATGGTTAAAAAAAAGAGAGAGAGAACGGAGTAAAACTATACGATCCCCCCTGAAGGAGTGCAACGTTGATCCTGTTTCTCTGCTTCTCTGAAAGACGTCCAAGCACGCAAACACACACTACAAGCACCTCGCCTCCTCCCGTTTCTATCATTAAAAGACAAGATGTGACACACGGAGCGATTTATCCGGCGTTCCCGTTGAACAGCGAGGACAGCAGGGGTGTGTTTTCCACTGCGGAGACTGGAGCAAATTGTGCTGAACCCTGGGCCAAATTGTGTTTTCAGATGAGTCAGATGATCTATATCTGGTCTCAGAGGGAGAGATTAGTCTACTCTGCTATCGATGCACGCAGGCTATCCCTGCCTTTTCTACTAGCATGACATTTCCTGGATGGCTGGGGAGAAAATAAACATGCCAAGAGGCAGAGCTCCTTCGTCTCAATCCAACACAAATTCTCCTCAGGTTATGTCTAATGATATTAATACATACGATACCCATGTTTGGGGGGCGACTCAATAGGTCAGTGTGTCAGAGAGGATCAATCCGTTCCAGTAACCGAACCCAACTAAATCCATTTCGACTCACCTTGGAGCTTCTTGAGCACGGCGACCTCCATCTTCAGCACCTGTTTGGGCTGCTGGGCCGACTCCACCTTCAGCGCCACGCTGACCCGCGTCAACAGGTCCAGCGCCTCGTAGATCTCCCCAAACCCACCACCCCCGATCTTCTTCACCTGGAGGGAGATGGTGAGACACAGTGTAAGGATTTAAATGTAGAAAAAACAGAGTGCAGGTAAAGAGGTCAAGGACAACATCTCACCAAAATGGCGCCTTAATCCACCTTCAAGGGATGAGGTAATTCATTTTCTCTACTGAGGTTTCATGTCAGCAACAGTGTAAAACAACAGCGGTGTTCATTACAGCGCTGCTGCTACGGCAATGTGTTCATGAAGGTGAAAAGCTAAATCAAAACCTGTGACATCGAGGTGATTTCACTGTTTTGGCTACGAATGCATGTGTCATCAACCTGTTGTAAAAAGTAATCCAGGTAAAACGGGCTGATGTTCAGCAGGTATAACGTTTAACCCTCTTGAACCCAAGCAGTTTTTCGAGCGTTTATTTGCCCCTGACCCATTTTTCCTCACCGACGGCTCATTTTTCACCACAATATAAAGTCTTGCACCTCTATGGAAGCAGCACAACCATGACTAGAAGCAGGGAGAACTAAAAATGTCTTCTGTGCAGTATATCAAAGTTACAACGCCATAAATTATTAAAAAAAGGAATTTCTACCATTTTTACAGTGTTGTATTAAATCAACATGTTCAACATTTGCCCACAAGTGTTACCAACACTAGAAAAACATGGTGTTTCTACATTTTATGGATATTTCACTACTTATGTTTCTAATTCATTTTTCTTGTCTCCTATTTGCTCTGTGTAAACACAGCCTGCAGTTCAGCCCATTATGGACAAAAAGTCACAGAATTTTTGTCTGGAGAAATTTTGGTTGCAGCAGAGTCACTAATATATTGATGGTTGCATCAAAAAGCAAATAATATTTGTTTTTAAACAGAATCTGATTACTGAAAACTACTTATTGTTGGTGAATTTTTAGATGAGTCATGTAAAATAAAGTGACATGAATAAAATAACAATTTCAAGTTAGATTTGGTTATTTATCCCCTTGAAACTGTACATCATACACTTGTTTAAGGAGCAACAGAAAGCTAACAATCTGACTATTCTGTTTGTTTTTACCATCTCTACCTCTAAAAAATGGTGTAATTTTGATGATTTTTAAAAAAGATAACACGCCTGTCAAACCCACTGGTGAATAATCTCCAGATTTATTAATTAGCAAATACCTGCAAAACCCTTGTTTTATAGGGATGTGATCAAAAAACAAATTATTAGGATCATTTTTATTGTGGAAAATCTGTTAAATATTTTATAAAATAACCATTAGTTGTTGGTTCTCTCAAAGAGTAAAAAATCCAAATCAGTGGCCCAAGATGTCACCTTTGAATGTTTTGTTTTGTTTACATCCAAAAGATATTCAGTTCACTGACATAAAGGAGGAAAGAAAGCAGAAATATTCAAAATTAAGAAGTTGGAATCAGAGAATTAGGATGTTTTTCCTTAAAAAGCTTGTCAAATTGATAAATCAATTACCAAAATAGTTGATGATTAATTTAATGGCTGACATCTAACTGATTAATCATTACAGTTGGAGTAGTCATCAATTTATTTAGAAGTTAGGAGTAAAGAAGGACGCCATAAATGTTGTAAACGGTTGCACAAATAATTCTGGTTCAATACACAACAGTGAGCTTTGAACTGAGTCCACCCTTGAAATGGTAGCATCATCTTGCGTTTAAAGCAATCTGGCAGTCCAGCAGGACAACAAACCCTTAAAAACATGTTGAATTAAGTCATTGCATGTCTAACAATCAAAAACAGTTCCTGCATGTCTGTAGCTTTCGACTGGGAATGCAGCAAACACTAACTGAAACACTGCAAACATTAGTGTCACTATACACAGAAGTCCATTTCATTCTGTGGTACAGAATGACGAGGTGAAGCCTCTTATGGTTACCTGACAGGAATTTATGTGACTCTGTGATTCCCCCGCCTGCACGTTCTTTCTGTGCTGATTGCATTTGCACTGACGGAATGTTTGCACCCTGTTCTCATTAAAAGGTGACCGATTTCACAAAGCTCCCTCCTTTTATTTCTGCTCCCTCCCTCCTGGCCGCTCCGCCTCTTCACGCTCACCTCTGGGCGCCACTACAGCTTTAATTTCCCCCTTAAGCCCCCACGTGTCCTTCACTGTCCTCCATGCATACACGGAGCCGTGTGTCGCACTCGGAGCTAAAGTTGTGGGATTAGCCGCAGCATTCTTATGTAACTCCTTGGAAGACAGGAAGAGGCACCGGGCTGCCAGTTAGGAATAACAGCCTCACATGGCGCCCTGGCTGGCATAGCAGTGAGAGACATGGGCCTCTGGGGATCACTGCTGCTGCTGCTGCTGCTGCTGCCTATAGCACACACTGCACTGCCACAAATAGCTACACGGGCTATTTTTGGATCCCCTATACTGCATCCGCATTACCTGGACAGAGAGACACGACCCCAAACTGTCGAAACCACAGGTGAGACACTTTAACAGAAAGCAGATGAACTCATAGAGCATTGTGCGGAGAACAAAGAGTTGCTGTTGGTGGGAAACAGAGGGCGATCCAGGGACAGGCGGCGACGGGGCCGGACGAACACGCCGCCCATTGTGGCCGAGAAAACACGCCACTTACCACTTTCCATCGTTCCTTGACCAGGGAGAGCACGCTTAGGATGTCAGCTTGCTCTGCTCCCCCGCTCATCCCGTCTGTCTGTCCTCACGTCTTCCCCCCCTCGACCGGCAGCCTCACACTGGGCCGGGCATCTGGGAGCTGATGGAGAACCCTGCAGAAGTCAGGCAGAGACGCACAAAACCGTCAGATTAAACGTGGTTATTCAGATCAATCTGCACCTCAGTGTTTTGAGCTACACCGTAAAACAAAATACATATAAAACTGAAAATCTGGAAGCAACAGTGCCACTAAAAATACATTAAAAAATGACAAATTCAAAAACAGGGAAAATAACAGCATTTATTTGTAAAACAACTTATTGTTTTTAGCTGATTTAAATACAGTAGAAGAGTTTTACAGTTACACATTATGAGTTCTTTAATTATCTGTAATTTAGGAAAATGGGAACAATCTGTAAATTAACAGTTAAAAAATGATTTCCCATTTTTCCATTTTTAATATACTTACTTTTCTTTCAAATAAAAGCAATTATCTGTAAAATATTTGCATTTTTGCTGATTTAAATGCAATTTTTAAAAAGGGGTCATTTTAATGCCAAACACTGTAAAAGAAAGAATTGATTTCTAAAAACAATTATTAATAATAATACATGTTTTTAATGTGGACATTATGTACAGATTAATGAATTGATTTTTTTATATTCAATGTGTAAGTAAATGAATACATTTTTGTGATTTTATTCAATATTTGCTGTAATTTAAGGAACAGACAAAATGTGAAATAATTGGTAAAAATTACCTTTAATATATAAATTCTATTTTATTTTTTAATTACACCAAATATGTGTAAACTAATGATTTCTTTTTCAGATTTTAAAAAAAGTAAAAGTTTAAAAAAAAGAGTCATTTTGTAAAATAACTACCGTTTGTTATAATACAGATTTTTGATGTTGACAAAATGTATTTATTTTTTATTAATTTTTTTAAAATGTTTTTTTTCTGAGATTCTTTTTAGCTATCATCTGTAATTTAACAAAACAGGGAAAATCTCTAAAATAACATCAAAATGTTCAACAAATTACAATTAAAAAATACTGAAAAACATTCATTTCTTAGCGTGTAGATCCAGTGAGCTCTGTAGTGCTGAACATACGACAGCCTTACAAAACCACAACTGTCTTCCAGTTGAAAGACAAAGTCAACCCATGGCAGCAGCTGCCACACCTGCTGCCAGCAGCTGTCTTTCTCCACAAACTCGGGCCGCCAGCTCAAAGCCAAAAGTCTCACGTCTTAAGTTACAAAAAGGTTTCATCTTCGGATCATTTTTCTCAGCCATTAATCTTCTGCGTATGAAAGCCAAGGAGCCCGTCTTAGCATCGTATCAGATTAATTAGGCCGATTAATCAGCCTTATCTCGCATTAGAGGGACTCAGCGTCATGGCAGACAAAAAATGCATTCTCATGACGGGTGAGCTTTAGTTTGAAATAAAAAAACCTCTTTGTGTGGTTAATTTTGTAAGAGCTTGGTTTGCCTAATTCATGGCAACTGGATGTGTATCGCAATTTTTATTAGTTTTAAGTTAATATCAACACATAAATGGAGCTTAGTCAGTTACTCTACTGATCTGGCACTATGTTCTGTCCTCTCACATAATGAACATCATTATTTATCACTTCCTTAAATGTCTAATCTTTTATTTATCTTTAATTTACTTCTAGTACTTATGAATACAGTAGTATGTTAATACCAAGAATAACATCTTACAGAATAAAAACTGCTGCGACTAATGATTATTTCTCATAATAAATAATCCACTAGTTATTTATTCATGTCATTTCCGATCAATTTAACATATTTAAAAGACTTGTTTTGTCAAAACTACAATCACAAATCCACTAATAGTAACTTACTACCAAAGTGAGACTAAAAAAAAGCAGATTTGAGAAGCTGACAAAAGTGGATTTGGGGCATTTTTGCTTTAAAAAAATGACTGAAACAATAAACTGTTGAAGCTCTGCTGCAGTTGTTAATAATTGTTGTTAATAACCAAACGTTTCGAGGGGTTTTGTAGAACGTGAATGAATTTAAGAGCTAAAAAGTGCTCTGCTGGAGGATGAACACCTGCCAGAGGAACTCCAAAAAATGTTCTACTGTGTTTATGAATGACTTCAGCCATTAGTAACAACATGTACAAATGTAAATATGATAAAAGGTGGTTTACTAAAAAAAAAAAGTGGTACTAATGGGACCATCACCACGAAGCACAAACTGCTTTACATTTTTTAAAAAAAGCCCACTTTGTGTACGACAAGGCTCAAATGGAGTTTCCCCTGAAAAAAGCTGCGTCTGAGCTCCTGCATTATACAACATCCGTGTCATAGATAAGCATTCCTCTGGAGAGCACACGCTGCTTGCTTCCTTTTAGTCTGCCTTCAAACGCTCCCGACGCAGCAAACCTGACTTCGATTCATCATTCTGTACGCGGCGCAGGCCTCCGCGGTTATGCAACGAGCCTTCAAAACACTATTTGGTTACGGGGCATGATCCCCGGCATCAAGGAGGCAATCAATCCCATCATGCAACGGGGCGAGGTTGGCTAGATGGAAGAGGGCGAAGCGTGGTTAGACTAGATAACGGCCAAATGATCAGCATGAAATGTGACCCGGGGTGAAGGCTCAGGAGCGAGGCGGCCTTGATGCAGCTGCACGGATCTGACACGCACATGACACGAGTGGACGAAGCTCGTTTTATGTCCCGCAATTAGCGTAATAGACTTTGAGATGTATTACTTTAGCATGTAGTCGCTATTTATTACCATTTCCCGCCTTAATGCCAGCAATCTTAGCGAATTAAACAGATTTGTTGTATGTAGTCAGAAATAATACAATTCTTCTCTTCCATATAGTGGATTAAGGTTGTGCTTAGTAAAGATAACAACAGTTGAACTTGTCTTAACCAGTGCAGCATTATGGGAGTTTGACAGAAAATATGACCATAAACGGTTCCTTTTGAATGAAATGAAGATCTTATCCTTAAAAATTGACTAGACTATGTGTCTTTGGTGGTTCTTTTGTACTTTGGTTAAATGTTAACGCCGGTAAACTTCAAACAACAAGTCAGGTGTTAGGATGCTAATATGTGCTACTTCCAAAACTAAACACAAAGTGCAGCTGAAGCCGATGAGAGTGCTATTATTATTATTTTTTTTTAGGTATGTTTCTGTCATAATTGGCCGACTCTAAAAAAAAAAGTAAAATGACATACAGAGCTGCACAAAATTGCACATTGAATTTCCCTTCTGGGATAAATAAAGTATTTTTCATTTCATTTCATTCATTCATTTTACATTAATACTGTCAAGCTGAACCTTGTTGTTTTACTTAACGTGTATCACAGTGACATCATTTCTTTATCCTTACTTATTTATTATACTTACGTGTTTTTCATTGTTGTGGTAACGTCAAAATTACCACCTGTGTACCTCAAATAACAGCCTAACGTGGTTAAATTCAAATAAAGTCTTGTTTTTTTGTTCGTCTTTAATAAAATAGGTCATTAAAATTAGCAAAATCTATCAGTATGAACTGAAAAGAAGCATTTTATTGTGGTAAACTTGTCAGCTCTATGACCCAGCCTTGTGTGACTAAACAAAACAATCTTTCTTTTATAACAGGTCAACTGATTATTAGCCAGTCTGATTATCATACCTGATATTCAGTATTTTATCTGGTTTCTGGATTTATTCACAGTGTAGAAGAATACTCAACACCAAAGCAGTTCATCCTCTGGAGATCATGAATATCCATGAAATAGTCGATGGGATATAAACAGTGGCAGCGCTACCATTTGCATTCCCAGCAAGACTTCTGGAGAAGCTACACATCTGAATCTTTGTTTTCGAGCCTTTCAAATCCACACTGGCTGAAACAAACTTCTATGTTATTTGATAGCATTTTTTCCCCCCTTTCAACTCTGACAGCATGTTTGCAGTCACACAAGAATCATCAGTGCAATTCTTAATATTATGCTAATTGGTGCAAACTCACGACGGGGCATCGACTCCGAGAAGAAACATGCCGTACAAAACGCTTCTAACCTCGCGGGATTGAGAAACTCGCTGTAAACACTGTGATTAAATAACCTGTGTCAGAACTTCAAGGTCACCTCACGTTCCTTCAGGAATATGTTGGATGGAGGAGAGACAAAAAAAACCAAAAAAAAACACACATCTGAGCTGGAGCGCAAGAGACCAGGAGGTAATTTGTTTAAAATTCATCAAGGGCTACTGATGAAAACACACTTTTAAAAGTAAAGCTAGTGGGTTTTGCTGTTCTCTAAGTTCAACTGTGCTCT
>NW_007577825.1:379457-384671 GCF_000690725.1 Stegastes partitus
GCTCTCAGGTCAGAAGTTTGGATAGGTAGACGCCATCTAGTACCTTTTATTAACCCACAAAAACAACCCATGTGTGCCAAAAGAACAGGAAAGATGCTGGGTCACAGCCGTCCACTCAGCCCTGCATACATATATATAGATATAGACATATATATATATATATATATATATACAGATATCTATACACACAGAGCATCCTAAAATGTCAACGAGTGAGGATTTTCTCCTTCACAATAAATCCTGAGGATGACTTCATGGTAATTATTCCCAGGAAAGCACATGAGCCGTGACCCTGAAAGCCTGCTGTGCATGCATGAACACATGGCCGCGGTGAAAAACTTCAATGTTCTGTCCTGTGTGAGCTGGTTTAGTGGCAGGACGGAGCAGACTTCTGAAATCTGTGAGGAAGCTGGAGAGGAGCCAGCATGGAGAGGCCCTGCACAACATGGACTTCAGCTTAACAACCTCTCCCTCCTCCTCATTAGATTTAAATGCTTCCATTCTTATCATGTCTTGTTGTTATTGCACAGCCTTGCATCTCCACTGCATGAGCAAACAAAATCTGTTGAATCTTGAGGAGGGCAGTGCAGGATGTGAGGCCTGGAGGTGTTTACTGGTATGTGCAGAGGATGCATTCACCTACAGAGCCACGTTTGGTGTGTTTAAAGTCACAACAATGTAAACTAGTGGGATGTGACACATAGCCAGCTGCAAGCAAATCTCCTAATAATGTCTATTCTGAACCAGTCCTCCCCTGCATCGCACCGACCGGCTTTGCTGTGGAGAGCTGTTGCATAGCGAGTTGGTTGCCACAGCAGATTTACTCAGGCGCGTCCACGCACATTGGCCGTCCACAGGCCACGCAAAAAAGCTCATCCTGGTAAGCAGCTCTGACAGGATAACAAGCACGCAGCTGCAGGCGGCAACCAGGGCCGGTTTACAGCGGTGGTTAAAGGGGCTAAACACGGCACCGCTAACGGCCCCGACCCTCCCCTTCCCTCCACCTCCGGATTCTGGATCCTTACCTCTGGTCTGTGCTTGCCGATCCTCGATCCAGAGAAGAGCCGGGTGTGGTTAGAAAAAAAAAAATCCTCTACGGCGGGGACGACACGGAGCGGAATCCCATAGCGGGGCGTCGGGAGGCGGCGGCGGCGTAGGAGGAGGAGGAGGAGGAGGAGCGGCAGGAGGCGACTGGAAGCGACGGAGCGGAGGGTGAATATGTCCGAGCGATGATCGTCCCTTTTCTCCTTCTGCCTGTCACCTCAGCATCTCTGTCGCTCGCTGCGGATCCGTGACGTGACGCCTCTGTGGTGATGATGATCATCGGCAGCCTCGACTGCCTTGCGCGCGCGGCCCCGATCCGATAGCCCCTCGCAACAGCTCGGGAGCGCGCTCGTCCATGAAACGGCGATTCCTACGCAGGCGCAGTAGACGCAACGCCAAATCCGTGTGTGTGTTTTTTAACAGCTGTCACATTCACACGGTCACATTATGATAGACGGTGTCATGTTTACATCGTTTGAGTTTAGATTTAAAATTAAAAAATAAAAATAAAAATCGTCCTTTCTTTTGTGTTTGAGGATATACATCTGTTTTTGCCAAGACCACGAGGAGTCTATAGTGAAAAATGGACCAATAACACAGTATAAAACGCTTAGTTTATGAGTTAAAATGTGACTACTTCCATAGGATTGCACAAATATGATGAAAAAATCTTTAAATTAAAAGTGGTAAGGCCCTGTTATTTATATTGCACATGTAAGCCCTATTCAATAATGAATTAAGATTGGCTTTAGAAAATAATCCAACAAGTTAAATATTAAGGATAAGACTCTACAGTGGTATTTATAGTGCAAATTTACCAAAGTAATTTAAATATTAAGGTTAAAACACTGCCTAACCCTTATCAATATTAAGGCCAAGATCCTACAGTATTATCAATTATGGAGATCAACCTGAATAATTTAGAACTGAAGTTACAACCCGACAACACCACAGATATATACATCCCAGTGTGTGTGTGTATGTATATGTGTGTCTCGTGTTGGTGTGTGTGTATTTTTCTTGATATATATATATATATATATCTGGTTTTAACTGTGTGTGTGTATATGTATATATATCCATATCTATATCTATATCTATATATATATACACGCATATGTACACACACACACACACACACACATACATATATACATGAATATATGCATACATATATATATACAGTTAAAACCAGAGGTTTACATACACTGTATAACATTCTGGTGTTTAGCAAATAGAAAAAAAAAAATGGTTTTCCTCACTGACCTAAAACAGGAAAAGTTTAGTCTGATTTAATGTCAAATAGTGTCTTTTTATACAGTGTATGTAAACTTCTGGTTTCAACTGTATATTCATCCTAGTAGCATGGAGGAGCAGAAGCTGAGGTCGATGTGGTGGGAATCCCAGATGAGACTAACATTACATCAGGAGAAGAGAGCATGATTAGATCAGAAAGTACCAGAGGCTGAAGGAACAACTGGAACAGATGTGGAAGGTGAAAGCCAAGGCGGCTCCAGTGTTATTGGGAGCATTAGGGTCAGTGACCCACAAATAGGAGGGCCTCCAACAGATTCCAAATACAACATCTGAGGTCTCTCTTTATCCGGAAGACTGCAGTCCTAGGAACAGCTAAGATAGGACGCAGAACCCTCAAACTCCCAGGACCACCCAAGCTTTAGGAAGGCACACTGCACCCCTGTCAAGTAGGTGTGAGGAGGAGATTTTTTTTATTATCACTTTTACGGTTATTGTATTGGACGTTATTAGAAGATCAGTAAAGATTAAATATTAATGACTTCTTAATTCCTTAAATAAATAATGGAAGTCTTCAGAACTGGTCGGCAGTCCATAAAGTATCTATTGCACTTTAATTTTAACATATAAGAATACGTTATTAATACATAAATAAACCAGTGTGTCATGTGGTCTCTCAAGTTCTCAAGTTCACAACTCAGCTTTGTTGTCATCTCAACTCTACACACAAGGTGCACCGTGGGATGAAACGGCATTTCTTCCAAGATCAATACAAGACAGGAACTATGACGAGGCAGAATACAAATGTCATTAAGGCCAAACATATATCATAAAAGAGCTAGACATAACTGCATGTAAGTAAAGTGAGTGAGCAAAGTGGTTTAGGGCTATATGAATTATTAATAAGGCTAAAACTGTTGTTCGGTGCTCCCTGTTATATATAGGAGCTCAAAACAAATCTGAAAAGGTCTTAGCTAATACATGCTGTGAAAACTGGAAGATTACTGACTTGTTAATGTATTTTGAGGTAGTTTACTCTAAAGCAATGCATCACAGTTTACATAACGATCAAAGATTTTTGTGTGAAATCATAAATTGCAAAGAATCAGTAACTCTAATAGTGCAACAAATGCAGCAGAGCAAAAAGGACAATGTTTGCATCTAATATGCAATGAAGAAAGGTAAAATGTAAAAAAAGTAAAATGCTCAAACACAAGCTACACAAAGCTTGAAGTACTTGAGTACTGAGAGAACAATGTCATCTCAAAGTTGGATAAATTCAATATTGTCCTGTGCATTTTAACAGTTGCGGAAGAAATATGGAGATATTTTATCAATACCTCACTATAAAAATGCTGTACAAGTACAAGTTCTTTACTCATATTTTAACTTGAGTTCAAAATTATTAGCTGGAAAATGTATTTAATGTATCAAAGGAAAGTGCAATAGTGTGGTCATAACTTTTATATAAAAACTTGGTTTTCAGAGCAGCTCTCAAATATATGAAGTTGAGTAAAAAGTAAAATATTTCTCATAAAAATATAGTGGCCTAACAGTACAAGTAAGTGTAGAAGTATAAGTGATTAAAATGAAGAAATACTAGTTGATGGAGTGCATAAGAAAAAAAAGTGAAAATTTCATTTTAGCGCAGTAGTTGAATATTTAAAGTTCACCAATCAAAGGAACTATTGTAAATACTACATGTACAAATTATCCACAAGAGTAATAATGTAAGGTAATGTAAGTTATTATATTATTTGGCTGAATAATGTTGACAAGCACAAAGCTAATAAAGCGCGTCTCATATAACGACATAAATGCAAGCTGTCGAAGAATATTGTTGAATAGCTCCATCTGCAGAGAAACTGTTAGATTACATCGCAGCTATTCTATTTTAATCTGTGCAAACTCTGTCCAGCACATTATTCTACTGTACACAACAACATGTTTGTAATATAACAGTGAATTACTGTGGACTGATATTTTATGGTGTATATTCAGTACATATTGCACTAAATGTAATTTCCATGGATCCACATGCTGTATCTGGGAACAGAGACTTAACAATTTCCTGTCTTCCACTGTTGTTATTACATTTGGGACACTAATGCACTGAAGGGTAACTGAATTGTAGTTTTGACTTCTGAGTCTATTTAAATCATTGTGGTTTTGTTGTTGTTGTTGTTGTTGTTGTTGTTGTTTTACTTTTAAAATATTGTTAATATGTCACATTGTCTTCTGTATCTTTTGTATGTTGTCTCAATAGATTTCACATTGAATTATCCTATTGTCTTACATTTTATTCAAAAGGTCCTCGTAAAGTGAAATTTTAAAGAAAATCTCAATACATACATGTTTTCAGTGGCATTTGGTTGCTCTTAGTGTTCTAAATATTTCAGTATTTCATATCTATTTTAGTTCAGAAATTGATCTTAGAAGCTGTTGTCCTGTTTGTTGTGTTGTTTCCTGTCTTGCAACATGTGAAGCACGGTAAAGTCTTGATTAAAAATGTTTTCAAATGTTCTATATAAATATACTTGGTTTGATTTGTTATTGATTTATTGTTTTATTTTGATTTGCCTTATTGCCTTACATTTCACAAACTCTGTCCTGCACATTACTGGACTTTGAGTGGAACACCAAATGAGCTAACGATTCTAACTGGTACATAACAATTTATGATATATTAGAGTATAAAACTTCTTATTTAAACAAAACAAACAAACAAAAAAAACACAGAAATCCACGGAGCAAATGCGGCCGTGTAAAGACTTAAATATATTTTATTGTATCTGTACAAAAAGGAGCACGATTTATGTTGTATAATGTTTGTATAAATGTGAAATTTACTCTAAATTCTAAAAATTCTATAATTAAACTATAACTATTTATTTTATATTGTACTATATAAAAACT
>NW_007577825.1:385332-404177 GCF_000690725.1 Stegastes partitus
ATTGCTTGCGTTACAGTGACTCCCATTCAAAGTCTTCGAAATATAAACAGTGCAAAATATATAGGTAAACATAAGTTTAAAAAAAGACCTAAAATTATAAACATAAATAGAAAAATATGTCCTAAAAATATAAACATATTAGATACAAAAATGTAGAAAAAAAATATTATATTGTTTTTATTTTATTTTATATATTTTATCGATCCCCGAGGACAAATTGCTTACATTACAGCTGCTCCCATTCAAAGTCTTCGCGATATAAACATAAGTAGAAACAGTATTAGCACAAATATAAAATGTAATTTTTCTAAGAAAAGAAAAGAAAAAATACAATATATTATATTCTTAATATAAAAACTGCAATTGTGCCTGTAATAAAATACAACTTTGAGGAAACCTTCACCTGTCATTTTTTCGGTATTCTCGGAAGTCCTCGCGATGGCAGGTGCGGCGAGAGCGCGGCGCTCAGGAAACAATGTCAGAGTGGGAGCTCTTCCGCCACTCTCTGCCTGTTCAGTCGCTGCTGACGTCTCCCCCTCCAACCGGTTAGTGCTGTGCTGGAAGCTGGTAGGCAGCTAGCTGCTGGCTAACCCGCCGAGCTATCTCCTCCTCCTCCGCCTCGGAAGGCAGCCGAACGGAGCCGTGAATGAACCGCGCACCTCCATGCATCCCCTGTGGCCGCGATGGCAGCGACAGAGACGGTCTGAGTCTTAGCTCTTAGCCATGTAGCTCCATGGTCCTGTATATCTGTAGTCAATGTTAGTGTGATTCGTGCCCCTTTAGCTGTTTCCACCAGTAGCTAGCTTTTTTTCTGTGCGGGACAGACGGCGGCAGCTAGCCCCCTTTCTCGCCACTACAGGAGGATGCTGAAGCTGTTCGGTGCGCTGGTTATCCTCGGACTGGCCCTGGCGTGCATCACCTCCTGGGTGCTGGACAGCTATGACACGGCTTGGCACCCCAAACGGAGCGTTCAGCAGCCGCCTGTCGGTGATGGATCTAAGGGGAGTTCTCCACCATTTCCCGGCGACGAGTTGGACAATATATTCTGGTTTATACAGGTGGGCTGGTGTTCTGTTCTGCTAGCTAGCTTGGTGAGGTCTCGCAAGCCATTTACCACAACCTAAACTCAACTGTTATCCCCATTTTTATAGCCATTTAGCAGCTTTTCAGTGTTGTATTACAAAGCTAGCTGCTCTGCTCCCCCCACTGAACTCTGTGATTGAGTCAGTGACCACACAAGTGTGTCAGGTATAGGGAAAAAAAAAAAAAGGTTTCAGTAACACACAGCAGTTTGCAGACAGACTTTGTACTCTTGTGTTTCACAGTCTGCAGAGTCAAAATGCCCCACACAACCTTTATTCCAAAACCATTTTAATTCTCCCTTTTTTGTCATTTTTATTTTTATTTTTTTCATGTGTGATTCAAGGTGTCTGACATTCACATAAGTCGATTTCACGACCCAAGGCGGATTCCAGATTTCGAAAAGTTCTGCACCGACACCATTGAAGTGATCAAACCAGCTCTAGTGCTTGCAACAGGTACAGTACCTTTTCCTCCTCACTAGTTATTAGTCAGTTATTATTTTATACTGAAACATAGCTGAATAGGTGTGGTTCATGTTAATGCACCCCAAAATGTGCCTCATATTCTTAATTCTGAGTAGGACTGCAAAATGTGGTCATTTTTGCAATTGATTAATCTGTTATTATATTCTCGATTAGTTGTTTAGGCTCTAAAATGGCTAAAAATGACCATCAGAATCAAAGATGATGCCTTGAAATGTCTTGTTTTGTCCCCACCCCAGAGAAGGGCTGCAGGTTATGATTATTTTAGTTGTTGATTAATCCATTATTATATTCTCGATTAGTTGTTTAGGCTCTAAAATGGTTTAAAATTACCATCAGTGTTACCCAAAATCCAAGATGGTGCCTTTAAATGTCTTATTTTGTCCCCAGCCTGGAAAAGGGCTGCAGGTTCTGATTATTTTAATTGTCGATTTATCTGGTATTATTTTGTAGATTAGTTGTTTGAGCTATGAAATTGTGAAAAATGTCCATCAGTGTGTCCAAGATGACATCAAAGGTCTTGTCTTGTCCACAACCCAAAGAGGAGGATAGAAACCAGAAAAGATTTCAATTTAAGAGGCAGAAATCTGAGAATTTTCAGCTTTTTTACGCTTAAAAATTGACTAAAATCGATAATTAAAATTATTCCTCTGTTACTTGTTGTGCCTCTAAATCTGAGATGCCTTATTTGTTGCCACGTTTTTCCTTGACCACAGGGGATCTGACAGATGCCAAAACAGAGAGTAAGGTGGGCTCCCTCCAGCATGAGGTGGAGTGGCAGGCCTACCACAACATCCTCAAGAGGTCCCGCGTGATGGAGCGCACCAGGTGGATTGACATCCGCGGAAATCATGGTGATCAGCCGCCCCAGTTTTATTCCTCTTAATGCTCGTTCCAGTGAAGGGAGTGTGCAACACAGCTGAGGTTTTCTGAGAACTCCTTGGAGCACTTTAGCATCACACAGGAAGTCACCCTGCCCCTCCTCTTCACCGCCTTCCTCTCTGTTATTGGATCAGAGGCGACTGGACAAGAAACCGGATATCATTGCTTTGTGTCTGTCGAAAAAAAAAAAAAAAGAAAAGCCAGTTATTGGATCTGCAGTTTCTCTGACAGTTATTCTCCTGATATCGATCACAGTAACGATAGATTTTGTTCGATATCTTCCTGTAACACAAGAGATTCCTGCAATAAATATTCAGTTTGCATTGTTCATCTGTGACCTCTCGTGTACGCTGCTCCAACTCACATTTTTTTTCATTTCCCTGACAGATGCTTTCAACATTATTTCACTGGACAGCATCAACAATTATTACAGGTCAGTACGATATGATCCTCGTGACAGTAAATGCCTGTTTTACATTCAGCCAGAGTCTGCTCCGGCATGTCTAACCGCAGCAGAGGGGGGAGCATGAAGTAGATCGAAGTATGCTGGGACTTCAATGCCCCTGAAACATGAGCAGTTGCAGTCTTGTTTGTTGACAATAATCCAAGCTGTCTTAGCTTCCTGAGGACCAAAATAGAAGAAGGAAGCACATGAACAGACCGACCCTTTCGTGTTTCGACGCTTTCTTTTTTTGCTGCCCCCGTTAATGCTGACTGATCTTTTATCTCCCTTACGTTGTGGTTGTTATCCTCGACGAGACAAAGTCTGTCTCCTGCTAATTTATTTGTTTAAATATCATTAAATTATCTCAGAGCTCTATTAGGCTAGGAGCTGCTGGCTCCAGACCAGACTGCTATCTTGCTGCTGATGTTGACTTTTCCTCATTTTCTCCAGGAAATATTCAGCTAATCAAAAAGTAGGCTCCTTCCACTATGTTCACAAAACTCCCTTTGGGAACTATTCCTTCGTCTGTGTGGATGCCACCCTGACTCCAGGACCAAAGAGACCGTACAACTTCTTTGGTATTCTCAACCAGGTAAACTTGTCCACTCCCTTTTAAATACCACAGTTAATGGTGCTTTGATACTGCGATTAGTTTAAGATTAGTGGATGACTTAAGGACACATTCCTCTGTAAGAAAATGTGGTCACTGAATAAACAAATAGTAAATCCGCATTTCCTAGTAAGATACTTTCATTTTCTGTCTATGAAGGAATACCTAAGCATCCATGGAGCATATACTGTAGTTAACATGTTTTGTCCTCCTGTGACAGACTCAGATGGACTTGCTGGACACGTTCAGAGCTGAGAGTCTGAAAAGCAACCAGTCGATCTGGTTTGGCCACTACACCACCTCCACCGTAGTCTCCCCATCCCCAGGAGTTCGGGACATAATGAGGTAAGAAAATACTAAATGTGAAACCAGTTTCTGGAAGCCAAATAGAGGAAATGTGTATTTTTCCTTCCAGTTAAATGCAAACATTTAACAACTGACTCCTTTTACCTGCAAGCTCAACCTTTGCCACGCAGCATTTGAGAGGCAGCTGGTTTGAATTTCATAAAAGTCACAGTTGTGATGTTGGAATATTTGAAATGTGTAAACACATATCTTGACCTTGTAACTATCTTTTCTACATTTATCTGTAAAGGTCTGCAGTTGCGTATCTGTGCGGCCACCTGCACACACTGGGAGGCCTGATGCCCGTCCTCCACAGCCGACACCCCCAAGGCACCCTGGAGCTGGAGCTGGGCGACTGGATGGACAACCGCAGGTGTGTACCATCACCTAATACCTGTAACTGTAATTTCTTTCACTGCTGCTTCTCTCGTTATCGCTCAGTTCATTCTGTCTCCAGGTACCGAGTCCTGGCTTTTGATCACGACCTGCTGAGTTTCTCCGACCTGAAGTTTGAGCAGTGGCCCGCAGTGCTCATCACCAACCCCAAAGATGCTCAGTATCTGCACCCGGGGGTGGAGCCGCTGGGTCGGATACGGAGATCGACGCACATCAGGTGCGTGGTGAACCATAAACCTACTTACTGGCGGCCATGCAGATGATTTACAAACACTTTGTTTGTCTTATGAATTGTGCACACATTTACGAGGCAACTGCACCTGAAAACACAGCCAGCCTGAAATGTAGTTTATTACATCAGTGTTTATTTAAGATATAGTCATGTTTGTGCTTTGCTGTTTGGATGATAACTACAAGCAGACATGCTGATAAAACCTCATTTCATCATCATTTGGTGCATCCTGAACATCCTGTCTATGGATTCATGTATTTTGATTACTTTGACATTCAGTTTCATTTAATTTAATTAAAATGCAACTAAATTTTCATCTGATTTTCATTATTTAAGCAGTCATTTTATTGTATTTTTTTTCCCTCTCCATAGGATCTTGGCCTTCTCCGAAGCCCCGATCACCGCGGTGCACGTGAGCGTAGACGGGGAGCCTGTGGGGAAGGGCCACTCTGCTGGAGGTCCCCTCTATGTCCTGCTATGGGATCCGTCGCTTTACCTCACCGGACTGCACACGATCAGAGTTAAAGTGGAGGTCGGTGCAGCCTTCATTTGTCTTCCACTTAAAGTCAAAAGTGTCCTGAGACGTTTAAATATTTCATGGGCCTTGATTAAGTTTGGTTGATTTGTTTGACGGAGCTGAATTATGAATAGCTTTATTAGATTTTGCCGTCTGGGGACTGTAGCTTGGAAACGGTAACGGTCCACTCAACTGTTGCACATATTTTAGTATGACTCTTATTTATATTAATAAAATTAACAATTTGCTGCTTTCTTAATCTTTTTATGGGCGAATCAGGACTCGGCAGGCCGGTCGTCTGTGAAGGAGCAGCACTTTACTCTGGAGGACGATCTGACTCCCAGCTTCGGCTTCGTTCAGTCCTTCATCCTCCTCACGGACCACTACATCCTGGGCCGAGTGGCGTTTATATTTATGATGCTGCTGAATGTCGGTGTGCTCATGGCCTTCAGGTTCCTGAGCGTTCCTTCTGGCAGAGGTGAACTGTCGTTTTATCATAATGTAATTTCTCTTACAGGCAGCTGCAGTTCCGCTACATTTACTTTACAATCTGAAGTAGAGTTCACGATGAACCTGTGCAGATTACATGCTGATTTATTGCCGTATGCATTGGCATACTGTAGGAGTAGGTATTTTTTGCATCGTATTCAATTCTAACTTTTCAGTTTCTCTTTATGTTTTGCAGGATTGACCGCTCAGGCATGTATGTCGCTCCATCTGGTCAGCAAAATGGACACCTTCTACTATTCTCTGCTGCTGTTCAACCTGTGCACAGCCTTAGGTGGGTTAACTGCTGTGCTTTACTCCTACTTTGACTTTTCAGGCCTCCTTATTGTAATTGCAGTTTATCTATCGTCTATTAAATCAAGGCTCCAATCTTTTACTGTATATCATTCTTTGAGGTTGCAAGATTTGGGAGTGCAAAACTACTGCAGTCCATACCAAGATGTTTATATCCTTGTAATATAATTAAGTTTGCTTTACAAGAATTGCATGTAATCCTGTGCATGTTTCTGTAAATTGTGCCTTCTTCCAGGTCCGTGGTTTATAGGAGAGCTGATCGACGGTCACAGCGGTGCCTGCTTTGCTTTCGGAGTGCTCATCGATGGACACTTCCTGGAGGGCAGTCTCACCTACGTGGTTGGAGTCGTTCAGGTAAGAAAATTATTATTATTTGGCACATTTGCATCTCTGTACATGCACCTGTGGGGACGTTGTTTTTGCATGTCATATGTGTAATTGTAGGTTATAACTGTACATCCATTCTCACTATCTTTTTTCAATTGCGAAAGCTCAAAACTCCAGCTCTGCGTTCCCTGTCCAGCAAGTTAGCCACTAGCTGGTGAACATAATAGCACCTTTGGGAGCCAGATAGTTTTCACAGAAGTTGACAATAATTTTATTAAGAAACTTTATTTTTTATTTCACCTTCAAAACTGGAGTTTGTCTGTACATGAAGCACAGACTGAGCTGTTCTGACTGTCAAGAGAAGCTTGTTCCACAACGCTGGGGCTAAAGCAGTAACAGCAGGTTCCTCCTTTGTTTTAAGGCTGGACTGGGGTCAGAGTTCAGAGATGTAGAGCGGAGCAAGGCCGTGTAGTGGCCAGACCCGCCCCCTCTCCTTAATAATAAGTAGCATTGCTGCCTGTCTGTGTTGTAACAAGTTAACCTCATCAGCTCCAAAGGTGATGATGTGTCAGTGTTGTGTGTCACAGCTTGTTTATGCTGCTTCAGAGCAGCCAAAAAATCAATTATGGCAGCCTTAGCTCTTTTTAAAATTTCTGGCATATTGATCATATTTTAAATTACATTTTTTAAGAGCTCCCACTTAATTTACAATTGTACGCTGTTTGCTGCGTCTATGCCTTAAATCAGTGGTGGGTGTTTCCTGCATAGAGGACTTTTTGACACCCTCCAGATAGGTTCTAGCTAGCACAAAAAGAAAATCACTACTTTTTTTTTCTTTTTAGAATTAACAGACAAATAGCAAAGGCCCATTCTGAGTAAAACAAAAACCCTGCACTAGTTTCCAGTTAAGAGTTGGATCTACCCCACTGGCCCTTACATACAACTGGAATTAAAAGGAACATTTGTTCTCACTCTATAGATTTCCCCTAAATCAAACCATTTGGGAAGAGAAACTTGCTGTCTAGTTAGTTTCATTTTGAGAAACGTCTGCCTTACACTCTTTATTTATACGTTTTTACATAACGTGTGTTTTAATCCATTTAAGTATAACCTCACATCGTGCTGCCCCCCTTTGCTATATTATTTTCTGGTTAGACAAAAAACTGATTATCATTTTATTTTAAGTGCACTAATCGTATTACCATGCGCTGATTTCCTCTCCACCAGCTGCTCTTCTTCAACATGCCCCTCACCTTTTACCTCTGCTGGAGCCTCCATCACCGTTGCCGCGGCAACACCTTCCGATCCCACTTCCTGCGGCCGGGCTGCCGCTGGCGGACTCTGGCGGTTCACCTCTTCATGCTGCTGCTGCTCACCTGGCAGGCCCACTCCTGCTACTTTCTCCTGGAGACCTACGGCCCCATGGCCTTTTTCCTGTCTCCCGTCCGCACGTGGGCGCTAGGGCTCAGCCTGCTATTGGTCTACCGCGCCTGGACAGGCCCCGCCCCTTTCCTTCGAGACAACAGCAAGAGCGTCTCTCCCTCTTGACAGTAATTGCACTGTACCACCGCGATCCCCCTCCCTCCTCCTCGAGCCTGACTCACAGATATATTTTGCTGTCTCTTTCCACCCCGAAAGCCTCAATTTCCCCCCCACACAGCAGCCCCCCCTTCCTTCTTTTCTCTCCTCTATCCAAAGCCACTTCACAGTACATCACTCACTATCCTGTTTCTAGATAGTATTGTTTACTTAATATGCATGTTATTGTAAAGCACCAATGCGCACATTTCTGGCCATATTCATAGCAATGTGTACAGTGTAAAGAAAAAAAAAAAACAAATCACCTTGGATACATTAAGGGTAAAATAGCCGATTCGAGCTATGTGAGGACGTCGTGTGCTGCGGTTGACAGTATACCTTGATAGAGCTGTATTCTGCTGTGGTTTAAGTTGAGATTTAGCACTTTTTGGAAGTGTTGCCTTGGCCAAAAGCCACTTCACCACTGCCAAAGGATGAATAAGAAAGATTTCACCTTTTATTCTTCCCTCTGAAAACCACTCACTAACGAAGGCTGGATGTGCCAAACTGATTCTCGTGTTTACCTTCGCAAGACAAAAGGGGTACAACCACATTTTATACACCGTAAGCTCTCCCCAACTTCCCCGTGGCTTACAGGCAGTAGTTCAGCCGAGATGATCATATTCTTAAGTTTATTCTACGCATAACGACAGAAAAATCAAAGGAGGGAAAGTACAAATCAATCAAGTACTGTAGTTGGTCCGTGTGTCTTTAAATCAAACGAATTCCATTGCAAACAACTGCCAGTACAAAGTCAATGTTCACATTGGAATATTCATATCAAAAAAATAACCTTCAACGCCACTCTTCAGCAAAACGCAGAGAAGCCGGCTTGACTTTTCCTGCTCCTTCAAACGTGACTACAGAAAGCAGCTGTTTGTTTCTCAGGAATGTGAGCACTTGAACAATAGGCTGGTCCCAGTAGTATTTCAGGACAATGTTTTTATACTCCATAGTAGCTCAGTGAACTAAAACCATGTCAAACAATCCAGATGTGTGGTGGCTAAAAAAAAAAAATAACAAAAAAAAAAAGACGAAGAAGAAGAAAAAAAAAAAGAATCAAAATGAATGTGTTCTAGCTGTGGTAACATGAGATCAACCAGTACTATGCTGTTTTATTTATTCATTCTGATTGTATCGTGTGATTATTTGATTTATTTTTTTTAATCCCCCCCCCTTTCCTCTCATGTTATAAATCAGCACTGAAAATGGGTATTCTTCACCTGCACGGTGAGCGTGGTTAGGAAGATATTAGAGCATTCCCTGTGTTGGAAGTTAATTTTTACAAGATTTTATGTGTGCAATAATGTTTTGTCTTTATTGTTCTGAATGTGAATTTTTTATTTTTTTTTTCTTTGTGAAGGTGTGAGAGCAGTAAATTGTGTCATTTGCACTGTAATTCAATCCTTTCTAGTCTGCAGTAGCAGTTGCCTGGATTCCACACGAGGGCAAACGGTACATAAATATGAAGAAGAACGCATTTATCAAGACTTTTAATAGACGAAATATTCCAATAGAGTTAGATCCTGGTATGTTTTTTTTTTCTCTCCAACCATACCCAGCTTGAGTGCAGAATAATTGCTCAGTGCTGTGATAAGACACGTAGTTTAATATTAGAACAGCTGCTAGACACTGAGAAAATTAAATTAGGTGCACTCTTGCTGGCAGTGGTTTAATAACTTTTTTCTCTCCCCACTTCGCTGCATCGACAAATCCTCTTCATTTATACAGGAGCACTACCAAGTGTGTAATTTCTGCGTAGAAAAAAAAAAAAAGGATACTTTATGGACTTTTATTATTGGAGAGTTTTTTTTCCTTCTTCTCTAATAACACTCTCTCAAGCTGCCCCACAAGGAGGCAGTACTGAGTGAATCCGGACGGTAATGAGAGATGACTGTGCTGCATTTCACTTCCCCCGCCAAATTATGCATGGGACTGTTATTTTCTTCTTTTTTTGTTCTTTTTTTTTTTTTTACAGTGAAGCACCAAAACCCTTGTCTTGACAGGGCAGGCTTCATAGTTTATCATCACCTATAAATCTGACGTGATTGTCCTCCGCTGTACACTGATTCGACTGTTCACGACATGGACTGACACGGACTCCGCCGCATCAACGAGGAGGAATATGCTGTCAAAGTGATGTTCTGCTGTTCATGTGACTTACTCTGCAACCCCACCTCTCTCTCTCTCTCTTAATTTCAAACACTGAAGCATATGAATGAGTAGATGACGATTTTACACCTGCCACATATTTTTCTTGTGACAACTGAAATTTAGAGCCAACCACAATTTTATTTTGTTAATGGTTTATAGTGCTGTGGAATAAAAATGTTCATTACAGTAAACCACATACGTTGTCTTTGCTCATTGTCATGTACCGTTACACAGGAGTCAGAAGGAACATGGAGATAATTACAAGTGACATCATCAATAAATAACACTGTTAGTTGGTTGAAATGCAGTGTAGAAGAAGTAGAAAGCTTTATACTTTTAGTTTTCTCCACAGTGAGCTGATGACAGATTATTTTGCTCCTTTATTTTATCCTTTTCAAGCCCTTTTTTTTTATTTCCAAGGTCCTTAGACTTGCTATTTTTAGATCTTGGCACATATTCAGTCATTTATCGACACCCTATTTCCCCACACAGCCATTTTTCTCACATTTCCAATTATCCTCGTGCTTAAACGATAATTGGACGGATGTGTTTTGGAGCTTAACTGCAAAGCACCAGCTCTTATTAAAACTAAACCAGTCAGTAAATGCAGTGTTACACAGTGCTGTAGCACCACCGGCAGTACATTTACTCAAGTCCAGTTTTGCAGCACATGCACTTGAGTATTTCCGTTTTATGCTACATTTCAGAGGTATACATTGTACTTTCTAATCCTCCGTATTTGTTTCCCAGCTTCGGTTAGACGTTACAAATATGTTAAAAATGAAACCACTCATGTGCAGCCTGCTCTGCTACAGAAATGTGTAATCAGGGTCACGTTTTAGAGTCGTTAACAGCTCAACCAAACGGGTTTTCCCCTCTGAACGTCTCACATGCTGTCAGATAATAGAAAAGCTGAGAACAGATTTGTGTATCAAAATGTTGGTTTTCTTATTTTTTTTCTCTCATTCTCCATCATGTTTGGAGCCCTAAGATTTATCTGCTGTCCATGTATATAAAACTGTACGAAATAGTTCAAACCTGCAGCAGCTACAACAGAAACACACATCAATAACCAGTATTAATTATCTAATCACGTCATGTATAGTAATATATCAGTCAGAGGGATCAAACCAGGACTATTTGTTCAACACTTTGAACTATATTTTGCTGGTAAGAGTTGTGAAAATTTACTTAAGCAGGATTTTTCATGCTGCTCTTCTATTTTTTTTACATGGCTACATTGGTCATTTTACTTCCTTCCCCACTTTGCACCAGTATAAACCTGTCCACTCTTTGTGGCTTAAGTACAAGTAAGGCAGTAGCTGGTTGGGTAATGTGACTTTTCTCTTTTTTAAAGAAATGTATTTCCATTGGTTCAGAGAAGAAAAAAGCACTTGAAGGTAATTCTATGTGAAGTCTTGTTCTAGTCTGCTGTTGTTTCCCTGCCGCTATGAGTGTTGACGGTATTTACATGGTGATGCAAAGCAGTATGCTGTACAGTACGTGGATATTAACTTTACCTGCACTGTTTGGTGCAGTTGTGTGAATAATCAAAGCCAATCTTTTTTTTTTTTTCCAACTGATTGGAGGTTAAAAAAGGACAAAAATGTTAAAGATTTTGATTTATTTTTACACTGCATTTGAAACATTATTCTCACATATGTTTCACTTGGGGCTGCAAGGTGGCTCGGTGGTTAGCACCGTTGGGCCGCAGCAAGAAGGCCAGTTTGCATCCCAGTGAGGACACCCGGGATCTTTCTGTGTGGAGTTCACATGTTCTCCCCGTGCAGCGTCAGTTCTCTCCGGGTTCTCCGGCTTCCTCCCACACAGTCCAAAAACATGCTGAGGTTAATTGGTGATTCTAAATTGTCCGTAGGTGTGAATGTGAGTGTGCTTGGTTGTCTGTCTCTAAGTGTGGCCCTGTGATAGACTGGTGACCTGTCCAGGGTGTCCCCTGCCTTCACCCTGAGTCAGCTGGGATAGGCTCCAGCCCCCCATGACCCTAGTGAGGATTAAGAGGTGTATAGATAATGGATGGATGGATGTTTAACTTGTTTGACAGCCCTTTGTCAGTATTGAGGTTACAAGACGACCTCTGCTAATGTCTTATTAAATCTGCAGTAATTGCATGATTTTTAGGTTCATACCATGAAGCAGTAATGCAATAGTTTTCTCCAGATTTGTACCTGCTGCCCCTTTTTCAAAAGTCTGAATCAACAGGTAATTAAAATCAAGACTTTTCTTCTAGGCATTCTTTACACGTCATTTCGTTCTTAATTGATTTTTCACTTACAGTGCGTGGTTGCAATCAGCCGGCATCAGTTAATTAATGCAATACTTTGCTAGAGTTCATTAAGTTAGTGTTAATGGTGGTGACAAACAGGCAGATGGGGGTTAATTTCCCAGGCGCAGTCTCTGCTGGAAACAGCGGTTGTTTTCTTCAGGCTGAGATCTTTATAATTTGCTTGCCAATGTTTCCCCCTTTCATCATGGAGCAAAATGCAACTAAAAGGAAATGAAAAAAAAAAAAAGAATAAACTCCTGCCACAAAGAAGTCACATAATACAGAAAAACCTGAATACTCACGTACCTCCCATATTTTCTATACCATTCACCACAGTTTCTAGCACCTGCAGAGAGGAGGGCAAAGTAAAACTAATGAGAAAAGACAGGCGAGGAAGAGGCATTTTGCAAGTTACCCACACAGTCAACCACCATTTCCTCCGTACCTTGATCTGGGCCGATTTGACCCACTGGCTGAGCTCAAAGAGGGCAGCGTCGACTTTGCTCATGTAGTTCAGCACCATAAATCGCTCCCGGGTGATGTTCTTGCTTCGCAGGTTTTCCTGGGTCTCGTCGCTCAGGGGCGGAGGATAAGGCACGTCTTTGTTGTACTGCGAGATCTGCCCGCACAGGATCACGTGGCCGCCGTTGTTCATCTGGAGGTAAAGGGAGGGATGGAGGTAGTAAGTTAACAGGACACAAACATGGGACTGTTGTGCTCAGAATCCACTTCCAGGCACATAAAAACAACACCTGTGCTATAACAGTGTCACTAATGGCGCCTCCCACGTTGTCAAAGTAAACGTCGATGCCATCGGGACAGCTCTCCTTGAGTTTTGCCGTGACATCTTCCTGCCGATAGTTTACAGCTGCAGAGAAGCCCAGATCTTCCACTAGAGCTTTACACTTCTCATCTGAACCACAGATCCCAACCACCCTCACGCATCCATCCAGCCGGCCGATCTGGAAGAAGAAAAAAAAAGCCGTGTGAAACGAATGATACAATCAGGATCTCACTTCTTTCCTTTACTCCTGTAATCTTATCTGCATTCATGTTAGCATCTGTGGTTAGCCTGATCACATCTGCTGCCTTCAGTATGCCTTTTGAAACACACATTCCTCTCGATAACCATCTGGCATGAATCTGTAATGCATTTAGGCCCATTATTTAGGATGAGAAATGTTTTTTAACTTTAATAATTAATAGAAAGCCCACAATTTTAGGAATGCCATGTTGGTGCATTTATTAAACACATTGAAACGGCTGTTAAGACTGTTTGATTGATTAGCTGCCAACTATTATATTAGGCACAAACTATTTTGCTAATCAATTATTTGGTTTAAGTACAAAAAGAAAGAAAGAAATGAATTCCAGCTTCTTAAATTGTCTTCTTATTTCCTTCTCTGTGACAGTAAACTGAATATCTTTGGGTTGTGGACACAATAAGACATTTAAAAAAGGTAATCTTTGGCTTTGGGAAACACTGATTAACAATTTTTAAGACACTTTATAGACCAAACAACTAACCCATTAATCAAGAAAATGATGTACGGATTACACAACAAAGAAAATAACAGCAGATTGCAGCCCTACTTGCTGTATTTGTTCTCACACAGTGCAATTTTATCTTTATTCTTATTTTTATTTTATCTTCATTCTGTTTTTTGTAATGACTTTGTGCTCTTTTGCTGTATGCTGCTAATCTAAAGAGCTGCTAAACTGCCTTTCGTTGTTGCCCAACAATGACAGGAAAGGTCTATTCTTTTCTATTTACCTGTCCAGCTAAGGAGCCGCAGGCGCCAGCTGCACCACTGACCACCATCGTCTGATTGGCCCCTTTGGTCACATGACCCTTCTCCCTGACGCCCAGCAGCGCAGTGAGGCCTGTCATTCCAACTGCACCCAAAAGGTAGGACAAGTGCCCATCAACCAACTGCGGATCGACCTACAATCGACAAAACAGAAGTCATGTCTGGAGCTTTCACGTGTACAGAGCACATTGCGACTTTTATCATAAAGACATTTTTGCAAAAGGAAACATGACCCAATCCACCTGTTTAATGAACTACAGCATAGCTCAGTTATGCCACACCTTCTGTAAGCCGCTCCCTGCCATAACAGCATGGGTCTGCCAAGGCCAGTTGAACGACGTGACCACATCTCCCTCAGCGCAGGTGGTGCAGCGGCTGGACTCGACCACGCCGACCCCACCGCCATCCACACTTTCCGACAGCTGCCATGGACTCAGGTACTCGGCACCGGTGTCTTCGTTCATTCTGCAGCGCTGACGGGAAAAGACAAAAAGGTGAGTGGGAGTAATGGGGGGTTGAGAGGCTAGTATTGTGAAAGAAACTTGGGTCATGCTTCCTTACAAAACAAAATATAGCGTATACACTAGTGATGCACAATATTAAAATTTCTGGCCGATACCGATATCCGATATTAAGATTTCTGATATCACTGATAACCAATATTACCGACGTCGATATTCAATTTTCATTCACACCAAAAATGAGTAGAAGTAGGCACTGTAAAAATATGAACCCTATTCAAAAGAAGCCCAAATTAGATCACTTAGTCTTCTTTATTATGTAACTAAAGTAAAACATATTTAAACATATTTTACCATATTTAACGTTCAAGTCCAGGACCATTTAAGCAAAAACATCTGTGAAATAGCAGCAATATCAAATGTAGAGACGAAGGCGCTAATGTTAGACAATCATCGGCTAAATTTTTTCATCAGACCGACACCGATATATTGGAAAAAATACAAATATCGGCCGATACCGATGTGGTCGCCGATATATCATGCATCCGTAGTATACACGAATTAGTCACAACATTAAAACCACCTCTTACAACATGTCGCCCCCCCTCTGTACAGCCAAAACAATGTGTCCTGTGGTGTCTGGGGACAGGAACAGTGGTGGGTCCTGTAAGATGCAATTTGGGGCCTCTGTGGATCAGGTTTGTTCCAGTGCTTCGCCTGGATGCTCAATCGTATTGGGATGTGGGCAGTCTGGAGGGTGGGTCAACACATTGGACTCTTGGTTTACACTGTAGCAGGGTGCACTGTCCAGCTAGGGTGCTGTGTTCAGTCTTTAGGTGGCAAAATAACATCCACGTGAATGCTAGAATATTGCACTATAATAAGATCAATGCAATTCTCTTCTCCTGTCAGTGGTTGTAATGTTGAGATTGATGCAGATCCCTATGCTGCAACCCTGTCTTGTGACATTTAAAAACACCAAACTGCCTGGTAAGTCCACATGCATGAGTAAACACTAAAGGTCATCAAACATGCCCGTTGCTGTGACTGTATAAATACCATGTAGGGGTCGACTGAGAGGTAAAGCGTCCGAACAAGGACCTCCCCATCCTTCAGCTCAGGTGCTAAAGTCGTCTCCTCCAGGCGGAAATTCTCAGGAACTGGCGCCCCGTTTTTACCTTTTTTTCGTGAATGAGAGGCGTTGAGTTAGCTGCACGTGTGCAGCACAGGCTACAAGAAAACTTAAGTTCTTTAAATATATATGTATGAAACCACCCACCTGGCCGTGAGTTGAGGACGACTCTCTGCACCTGCATCCTTGTAAAGTAACTCGAGCCTCGTAGCGGTGTTTGTACTGATAACCAAACCTGGCAAAGGAAGCTTCTATGTGCGGTCAAAGCGTTATTAATAAAAGCGTGTTTAACAGTAAATAGCAACACTAGGAAATGACCAAACCTGATGGCAAAACCTTGTTGTTAACACTGCTCACATTAGCTAACAGGTCCTTGTTTGCATGCTAGCAGAAAGTTAACAAAGAGCACCAAGAAAGTCACTTTGAGAGCAAAGCGAGATGCTTCCCTGTTGCGCACTTCAGTCTTCGTTTAAATCCCTGCCAGGCAGTTGGAGTTCCTAATTTTGAAGATGAGAGGAAATAAATACGTCTAATTTTCGATGTTGTCTCCGTTTTCTAGTAATTGGTATCACTTCAAACTGCTAACATCTCAGTTTGACAGCGGTTGTGTGTATATTTTACCGTCTTAAAAAAAAAAAGACTGGTTCATTCTGCGCATGCCCAGCTTCAGCTAAAGTACTATTTTTATTAAATTATAAATTTCATGTTGCGTATTTATTTCTTAGCGAGTATTTAAAGACGCTACGTGTTAAGTTGAGATGGTTATTTTACAGTGCGACATTATTTTCCCGATTTTCCGGCGCAGCGGTGGATTACTATCTTGCAAAGCGAGGTGAGGTTTCGCCGTTAAAGGCAGCTGATTTAGAAACGGTACGCGCCCTCAGCGGTCTGTTTTATTATTCCACTTCATCATCGCTGCAGCTCTTCAACATATTCAGCAGCGGATTTAACTGCATCTGGCGTCAGGGTAGGTCTGTTACTCGTGGAGGCTCTTGAACACGCGATGTAAAAGTGAGCCCAAAGTGGAACTGGGAAGTGACGCCTTGTGGAGGAATCTGACAAAATAATTTAAAAAAAAAGTTTATGGTGTCGGAGTGAGTCGCTGCCGTTACATTAGCATAACGTCAACTGTAGCCGTCAGAGCAACGACATGAAGGCTTGTGTACCATGGAGGGACCTCGTTTAATGTAAGTATGCTTGCTTGTGCATGATAGCTCCAGCTGAGTGTTGTGTTTATGAGGAGACTGTTGGTTTAGGAAGGCTGTTATTAGCCATATGATATGACTGGACAGCTAGCCGGTGAATGTAGCTAGCTTCACCTGATCTGACACCTTCCTCCAAACGCACACAAATGTGAGTGTCCCAGAAAGACCCAGAGTGCCATACATAGTGTATGTACATGAATATCTGGCTCTGCTGTGCAGAAATAGTCCCCCTCTTCCAACACTATGCCATCTGCATGTTAAAGTGAATCTAACAAGTCTTAAACAACAGCATCAGGTTCATCCAAGTATCACTTCACAGCAAAACAATCAGAACTTACAGGGCAATTTAATAGCTATCAGATTATCTAAAAAGCTTCATATGTTGTACACTTGATTAAGCATGAAAGTGGTATTCTGGATCCCAGCTGTTAATCATATTCACTAACAGTTCAGCTATTCATTCATTTCTTGATTTGGACTCTTAAGATGTCAGAAAAAAAGAGAAATCATTCCTCTCACCATTTTCTACATGTTTAGAGGTTGCTTTTTCAAAGAAAATAAGCTGCAGATATTTCATAAGATTGCTTGAAAAATGGCTTTAATCATTGAAGCTGCAATGATCAATCGATTAGTTGTCAACAAATGAATTGTTCTGCAACTGTTTTGATAATTGGTTAAGGTAAAACTAGATTTAAAAAGCCAAAAAAATACTAGTAACCTGAATATCCTTGGGTCATGGATAAAACAAGACATTTGAGGATGTTGTCTCGGGCTTTGGGAAACAGTGATGGACAATTTTGACCTTTTTCTGATGTTTTACAGCCCAAACAAATAATTAATAGAGCAAATAATTAGCAAATTAACCAACAGTAGAAATAGTTGTTAGTTGCAGCCTCATTACCAATTAATTAGTCAGTTGTTGGTAAATAATATGTCCATTGACTAACCAATTAGTCATCTAATTGTTTAACCGTTATCAGCTTTGAAAAATCATATTGCTGCATCCAAGAGGAAAGGCTGTCTTCCACACACTCAGACTGGCAGCACATCCCCCTGCACAGTAACAGTGTCATCAGAGGTAGGCATGTCAGTCTGACTCAACTTCTTGTCAACTGCATCTGTGAATGTTTTCAGGCTTTGCACTTTATTTTAAGGGCCACAGAGAAGAGAGAAAGAGAGAGACTGTAGGCCTGCACAGGCGGGCTGACACATGCTCGATCATGTCCAATGCTACAGAAAGTCTGCATCATCATTTACTACAGGCTTGTAATTGGCCTGTTTTCATCTTCTCATAGTGGAATCCAGCCATCATAAGCTGCATTAGTTACACATTTGCTACACTCTGTGATAAAGGGCCTGTGCAGTCTTGGGGCAAACACCCACGTGTCCAGTAGTTGCTGATTAATTTTCAGCTGATTGAATTGTTTGGGTTTGTTGACTAAATAATACCCAGTTTTTTTTTTCTAGATTGCATTACACAGGTGGCTGTTTGCCTCATGGTGATCAGGGTCACTTGGTATCGAGGCTATGGTTTGATTTGTTTGACATTACATCACTGAGTAGGTCACAGATCGCCTTGCAACATCTGAGGTTTGGTTAAGGACTCAGTGTTATTCCGTCACATGAACACAGGCAGAGCAAATGGCATGGATTGAATGTATTAGCACAGAAAGTATTCTATGGCAGGATACTATTTTACTTATTATAGCAGGAAAACATGAATGATCGCCCAATGATTCCAACAAGCCAGCTGTCTGGATCTAACATCTATTATTAATTGAGCCAATTCTTTGCTATGAAATGCCTGTGAGAATGCCAATTTTTCTTTATACTATATGTCTAATTTCTAATTGTAATTTAGCTATATAACCTTATTTTAATGATATTTTAAGCAACTTGTCATGAAAAAATGCCACATGTGCTCTGGTTCCACCTCAAGATTCAACATGAGATTTGCTGCTTTTCTAATAATATCTTTAATATGCCAATAGTGATGTATTTTATAACATTTTGTAGGGTTTTAATTTCAGATATGTAAATTACTCAGACAAAACCATGTCATGAATAACACAAAAGGGTCTTGACCTTAGTAATTACACT
>NW_007577825.1:405286-420723 GCF_000690725.1 Stegastes partitus
TTTTTTTGTGCAATCACAGTGCAATCATGTGCAACAGACAGCGGCGGCGGTGCGCATGTGTTCCTGCAGATTAGCGCCAAGGGTTTCCTACCGGGAAGGACTCTTGTTTACGCAGCGACCCCCTTTTGACTTTGTAGCAGGAAAAGGTGGGGGGTAGACAGAGAAGAGAGAGAGAGAGGAATTAAAAAAAAGTAGCAGCGAGTGAGGTCAGCAGCGTAGCATGAGTCAAGCCCGGGGATGTATGCAGTCATCATCACCATCACCGTCGCGGGGCTGTATTGTGCGCGGCCCTGCTTGGCCGCACAGAGCCGCGAGTGTGCCCATCCTGCGGGGCTGAGCTGCCGTTTAGTAGCAGCTTTCATGACGAGCACAGTGAGTATCGGGGCGCACGGAGGGGAACGTGTCGATGACTGTGGCGTTGTTGTTGTCGTCGTCGTCGTCGCCGCTGCTGCGCTCGACACTGCGCGTTATTGTGGCCGCAGCTCGCTGACAAAGTTTTGTTTACCTCGCCGAGGCGCACTGGGCGCGCACCGGACTCACGGAAAAAAAAAAAAAAAAAAGAGGATGCGTGTCAATCAGAGCGGATTGCACGGAGAGAAACGTGACGTATCGACCGTTTGACAAGTTGGATCGATTTGTGCGTCTTGTTTGTCAGCTGTTTTTTATTTGTGTTTTTTTTTCGGTGCCACGGGCTGCATTGTGGCTTCGGTTGCGTTGCAGTGGGACGCGGCATTAGTGGACTGGATAATCCGTCTTCTGCAACAAAGGGCTTCTCGTAAATAGCGCTGAGCTGGCCGAGCCCGTAGAAAGTGATGCGGAGGGAGGGAGTCCAGGAAGAGTCCTGTCGTGTAAGAGAACATGTTGAGTCTGCTCACATTTTCTTGATTTTTGTGTTTTTTTTTGTCGTCTCTTGCACGGTGCAAGGCCGCGTATTGCTGCTGCTGCTGCTGTAGCTGCTGCCGCCTCATGGGCTGATTTAAATTAGGAAATGGCGATGGATTAGGGGTGGCTAATAGTGCTTGACATTTATTTTTTAAGCCAATTTGACGTGTCAGTTTGTTTATTAGGCTAAACCCCGGGCTTGTGTAAGGTTGCACTTGTGATGCGTCATGATGATCCCTCACCTCGGATGGAGTGTGCGCCCTCTTAAAGCCCAGACACACAGCATGGTCGCCCTTGTGTTACGTTCTTTCTCCAGATCCTGCAAAGGGAAATATGTGACTTATGTATGTGCAGCTTTTCAAAGAGGGATGTTCGGCAGCATGTCTGCAGGCGTGTGCAACATCACATGACAACACGCTGTTTGCTAGCCACATAGCATGGTCATTCACTTTCCTCTGTCAGTGGTGCCCCTGAGCCAGTACAGGATCTGAACAGCTGCAGCTGGCTATTTTAGGAAGCGTGTGTTTTACCAGGCCACCAGAGCAAAGGGTGACAATTGTCAGTCGCTTCTTAAGTTGACAGAGATGGTCTTTGCCAAGTCCATGT
The DNA here is from genome assembly GCF_000690725.1 of Stegastes partitus. Lineage (NCBI taxonomy): Eukaryota > Metazoa > Chordata > Actinopteri > Pomacentridae > Stegastes > Stegastes partitus. The sequence continues at coordinate 406,775 of NW_007577825.1, forward strand.
TGCAGAGATTCTTGTGCTCATTTATGTAATCATCTCCTCAGATTGCTTTGTGCAACAAGAAGAGTCCTGCAGCAGCCCGGTGCTTTGGTTGTGATAATTCTCCCGGCAGGGTTAGAGAGTGGCGACGCTTTCCTGTTTAGGTTGAGCACAAGAGAGACAAGATTTTTTACATTTACACAGATGGAGCAAGGATTGAAAATTTAACAGAAACAGTCAGGATCTGTGTGCATCTCGAAAATTTGGCAGGCTGCACCGTGTCAGAAATCTGTTCCGAAACCTGGCCATCACATAATATTTTTGATAATCATAATGAGTTGCCATGGTAATTGCCAAGATCTCCTATAAGCTACCAAAACCTGCTGGGCCATCTTGCCTGTTTCCCTGCTCTCTCGCTCTTTTTTTTTTTTTTATTCTTTCTTAACACCCCTCATGCATGGATTGTTTCATCGTGACTCATGTTTGCTCACTTTCAGTTGCCCTTCCGTTTTGATTCCACAGAGCTGGTTCAAAGGGCACGGGTTAACACTTTTCACTAGCGATGAGTCACGCAGTTGTGAGAAAAGAATGGTATCTCTCACGTTCAGCCTGCCGTCTGTTACCGTAGTGTGGCGGGAAAAGGAGCTTCCTTTCTGTCGCAGGTCAGGCGAGCTATGAGAGGCTTGATGAAGGTGATGAAACTGTAGGCGAACCGGTCGACCATGAGCAGTTTTTCCAGTGCATGTTTGCGCCCGGTGCAGTAGTAACCTTGTAATAACATTTCCAGGAATTATTGATTCTGCCATCTCTATCAACTACCTTCCTATGGCTCCAGTAGTTTATGCAGGTCTGGTCTTATACGTGGTGGCCTGCATGCAGGTCATTATCCCTGTGTCATGTGAGCTTAGCAAATAGACCTGCCCCTCCCCTGCTCCATTCTCACACCCGATACCTTTCAGCGGAGGTCTATTGTTGAAAAAGCAAACAGCAGGTTTTTACATGGCTGAGGCAGGGATGCTAATGAGACCCCCCTCTGTGGGGACCCCTTTAGTTTGGTGGCTCAATGCTTGACCTGTGTCTCATTCTCTCCATACAGGGTGTTGCCGGTAAATGAGAAAAACACGCAGACTTCTTCAGATCTGTTCACCCCCGTCTGGCAACCTGAGTGGATCACGAAGAACATCAGAGGGGATAGAGGATTATCTTGGTTGACCTGGCTTCTGCTCACTCTGATGTCAGCGTAGTGTTGCAGCTTTATTTCACTGTACATACCCTATAGCGGGGTATACACAAGCATATTTATTGCTCTCATTTTGGATGGATTGACTTAAGGGGCATCCAGTGGAGTGTTGACTGAAAATAGTTCTCTGCCTCGGCGTCTTCATGCCCGTCATGAGTGTACCAGCCCAGCAGAAACCAAGCAACAAAAGAACAGGCAAGCGCATCACGTTTTTCAACGATCAAAGTGTAGCAATGAAGGAGACTTCTCAGCACCCGGAAGGATCCTACTATGTCCCAAGTGGTACCGCCTCAGACCCCAGACAGAGCGAGGCTGCAAGTACTGTGACGTCCAATCCAGAGGGTCCTCACATGTACCTCAACTCTGTCATCTTCAGCCCGGACAAGGGTGACCAGAGCAGAGGCCATTATCAACAGACTGTGCCCATGAAGTGGGCTCACCAGGAGCCCAGTCAGCAGCAGCCGTCAGTGTCCCAGCAGCAGAGAGCTGCCACTTGGGCCACCATGTCTAACTGGGGGCAGAACTTTACAAATTATATCGGAGGAGTTAACATAACAGACTCACGGAGCCAGAACGCATTTGTTAAGTCATTGCACGAGCCTTCTGGTTTACAGCCACATCAACAGCCCTCTAACAGAGCAGCAGACAAACCTACAGTAGAAGCGTACAGGGATGCTGCAAAGTCTCGGGGCATGGAGTGGGAGCAGCAGCAGCAGTCCCAGGCCTTTCAGGAGACTCTGAAACCAGGGGTGCTGAACACCCAACAGCAGAGTTCATCCCACCAGGGAGGAAGCTCAGTCTTGCAGCCCTTCCAGTTGGCCTTCGGTCAGCCCAAGCAGCACCTGCCAGCCTACTACCAGGCCTTCCAAGGGAACAGGACAACGCTACCTAACCCACCAAACTACTCGGCACCCAACGCCAAACCCCCACATCACTTACAGCAGCTGCAGAAACAAGAACAAATACAGCGCCAGCAACAACATCATATAATCCAGCAGCAAATTCAACAGCAGCACCAACAACAAATTCAGCAACAACAAATCATTCAGCATCAACAGCATGTGCAGCAACAGCTACAGCAGCAGCAGCAGCAGCAGCAACAAATACAGCATGAGCAGCAGCAACAAAAGATACAGCAACAGCAACAACAGCAGCAACAGCTCCAAATTCAGCAGCAAATGCAACATCAGCAGTTGCAACAACAAAACCCCCATGTGCTTGACTATTACCCTGGCGCACAAAATGCACACCCACATCCACAGCCTGTCGTCGTACACTCCCAGGAGTCCTCTGCTCCAGCTCCCCCAAAGATCCAGGAGCCAATCATCCAGGACATCACCCCAGAACCCCAGCAGCCGTCGGATCCGCTGCCGCCCCCTCTGCAGTCCGAGCCCCTGTCCCAGTCGCAACCTCAGACGCAGCTCCAGTCTCAGTCCCAGCTCCGGAGATCCCGACGGCTCTCCAAGGAAGGCGGCGCGCCGTCCGACAACCCTTTTCTCTCCGTCTCCTCGGATGAGCCGGCGCCGGGGCCACAGGGGTCTCAAAACGGGGCCCGCGACATCCAGGCAGCCCCAACAGGTGTCATCCAAAGTACACGCAGAAAACGCCGGGTTTCCCAGGAGGTCAACCTGGAGACGCTCGCTCACGAGGCCTCGTCCAGGGAGTTTCTGCCATCACACGTTAGCAAGGTAAATACATGGTTTAATTTGTAGAAGATATCTAAATGTGCGGCCATTCTTCACTCTTCAGCTGCCTTCTTTTTACTTTCTCTTACCCTCTTCCTTCCCTTTCTGTGCCTTTCTGTTTCCCTCGCTGTTCCGCTCACTCATCTGTTTCTCAGCTGTTTCCTATCAAGCGCAAGAACCACAGAAATAACCTTTAATAGGAAAGGACTGAATGTTCCGAATCCCTGCGATTGCGCCGCAGTTCAAATCTAAACTCGTCGCTACAAGCTGAAGGCTTTAATTGCAGATATTTCACCGAGAGCTCAGAATCTATTTTTCTAGTGTTATCCCGGGGTATAATTGCATTGGGACTAAAACTCCCTGAACAAGAGTGGGAACTGGAACAAACGGTTTAATGTGACTGCCAGGAAAACTGTGCCAAAACTTGTGTTGTTTGTGTTTAACGGGTTGCTGGAAGAGATGCTGGGTGTAAGCAGCGCCCAGTGGAGTGTGCACCGCAGAACTGGGCTGCTCGGCTCTGCCTTGTGGGGGGAAAAAAAACTTTATGAATATTGTCACATTCTTTAATAACAGCTTCACGTGTGACTTTTAAGCTCTCGCAACATGTTTTAAACCCGATAAATTCCCCTGACTTTACCCTGTGATGTCATGCGCTTATCTGTGTTTATGTGCTGAACTTCTTGATTGTGCAACAAGTCCTGTTGCCAAACAGCACTGAGTCAGTCAGTCTCTAGTTCAGCGCGGCTGTGCCCTGAATTTGCCTCAGGGGTAGCTGATCATACAGACACTGTGTTTGGTTACATGCCTGCACACCACCACCCCCCCCCCCCCCCCCCCCCTTCCATCAAAGGAGAGAAACTCCAGCCTGGCCTCAACCTGCCCTACCCCCCCCTCCCCTGCCTGCAGTGCTCAGCAGAATATCTCTCCACCGCTCTGGTGTAAGGGCTCGAGTTTTCCACCAGCAAATAATGAGCACGGATCCATCCAGCGTAGCCGCACTGCCGCATGCCTCTCTGCCCATGAAGATGCAGCGTGCAGAGACAGTATGCATCTGCCTTCCACTCTCCTGTGATGTGGTGGCTCAGAAGGCTTCAGCTGAGTTGCTCCACAGTTGGTCTAAAGCACACAGCCTGCTCGTGCCCACTCATTATGGTTTCCTAAAGAAAAAAAAAATGTGAAGAATGCTTTTTGGGGACGGCGTCTTTTGGCATGCACATAAAGTGTGTCACTCATGTGCTGCACCTAGCAGTTGCAATATCAAGGTGCAGTCATGCAAAATACTTGTTTGGGAGAGGCACACTCAATATCTGTTTGTCTTCTGTTTCATCCGGTAGGAATATTTTCACAGCAGTTCAGTTTCTGTTTTGGATTTGAGGAATACATCTCAAGCCGTAGCTGCAGTCATTAATCAAGAAGTTGTCAACCGTTAAATGAACCGTTGTGATTAACTAGTTTGAGTGGTTTATTTATTTATTTTTTAACTCCAGATTCTTTGATTCCAGCCTTTAAATGGGAATGTTCTCTGGTTTCATTACTCTTCTATGACAGTAAGCTGAATATGTTTGGATTGTGGACAAACCAAGACATCTGAGGACCTCATCTTGGCCTTTAGGGAACACTGATTGAGATTTTTCAGGGAATTTTTTTGACCTTTGATAGACCAGACAACTAATTGATTAAGCAAGAAAACAATCTCCGGATTAATCAACTATGAGAAGAACTGTTAGTTAAGTCGCTAATCACAGCCTTAATAGTATTGATGTATCTGTTAACGCTTCCCTCCAGTATTGGCATTGTGTCTTTTGCGTGATCCCACTTTACTGTACTCATTACAGTTTGGCAGCCCGCTCAGGTGAAGCACCAGCCACCCAATTACATTTGAGCTTAAGATGTATTTGCTGCGGTGTGTTGAGCCGGAAAGCTAAGCGACGATTACTTACAGTAATTTGGAGGTGATATTCTTTATTACACATGTTGCTTAGTGCACTGTGTCATTTATACCGGTTGATTTTTTTTTGTTTGTTTAGGTGCTGCATTTGAAAATGTGTCACCTGAAAGTGTGATGAATGTGTAAGCTGCAGTTCCATGTGTTACAACAAGGAGCTGTCCTGCTGGATTTTTGCTTGTAATTATACTTTAAATGCCACACTAGTCTTGCTTAAGGGGTCACATCACTGTTATTTCTATAGCACATCTGAAATAACAGATGTTGAGCAGCAGTAGAGAAATAAGATAAAAGTTTTGAATTGAGATGAGTGATTTGAATACTGAGATTAAGATCCTACAAGTTTATCTGACTACCTTAAAAATTCAAAGTCAAATGATGCTTTTACCCTCAAGTATGCGAAAATTCGGAGTTCGTGCATTTTGTTTACTGTGCAAAGATTTGCATATATTTCTTTATCTGATCTCACATGTTCTATGTTGGGGAGACATTTGTTTATTAGCAGCATTTCAACAACTGATCTGCCGTCTTTATCAGGAGCCACACCGGCCGTGGAGTCCCACCGAACCAGAGGGCATGAAGCGGCCTCGAGACGACACTCTTCTTCCACTCGTCATCCCCGTGTCTGTTCCAGTCCGGAGGCAGGAGCCCTCGTCCCCTGACAGAGACGAAGCCGCCCTGGCGTCCACCTGGCCCCCCAGGCCTTCGAACCCCCAGGACCTCGGCCGCGCCGACCACAAGCCCTCGGTCATCGTCACTCGCAGGCGCTCGCTCAGGAACTCTTTGTCGGAGAGCTCGGAGCAGGTGGGCTCATATTCATGCTTTGCACTTTTTAAACTATGGTTGATTTTCATTTACGGAAATAATTCAGCAAATTGTCAAAGAGAAGTTGCAAAGACCTGAGGTAGTAGTCTCATCCTGATCACTCAGTGTTTTCTGTCCGTTTAAATCCAGCTATAAATCCTTGAATTCGTGCCCCACCAACACTGCCTCCCTTCCCCCCACTTTGCTCTTCCCTGCCCCCATTCCTCTCCTGCACACTTTTCTCCCTTTCCCTGTTTGATTAGGAGGGGGGATTTGGGGAACTGGTTGCCCTGTCCCAGATCAGGCAGATTAGCAGGGTTTAGCCCTTCCATACTGTACATTATGTACCATACAGTTGATGGTTGGGGTGCCTTGTTCATGCTCTCTCTAGGATTTTTCTGAAAAAATGCACAGTAAACCAACTATATAAGTCTTCTTATTAGTCCTCACAGTTAGAAATAATTTCTCTGAGTGATAAATTTACCTTTCCTCCCCAGAATGACGGCGCCGAGGGGGAAAAAGACGACGATGGCAAAAAGTCCAAACGTCGTCCCCGTCCCGAGCCTCTCTTCATCCCGCCGCCCAAACCCGGTTTATTCATCGCCCCGCCCGTCTACTCCAGCATCACGCCCTACCAAAGCCACCTACGCTCCCCCGTACGGCTCGCCGACAACCCCATCACCATGCCCCCCTACACGCCGCCTCCCATCCTCAGCCCTGTTCGTGAAGGCTCAGGCCTTTACTTCTCCACTTTCCTGTCATCTGCTGCAGCTGCTGCAGCCGGCGGCCCGGGCCTGCCGCCTCCAGCGACACCCAAGTCGGCCACCCGCAGCCTGTTGCGTTCCAGTAAGTAAAAACATAACTCGCAAGAACTCACTGACTTATCCACAGTACATCTAAGCTGTAGAAATTCAAACACTAGCCTTTGTACACATCTGGTCATAACTTCCTGTAAACAACCCTGTATCAGAGTACACGAACGTCTGTAAGTGATATTTTTGCCATCTCAATGTTTGAATCGTTTGTGTATTTTTAAACCTACGGAACAGCGTTGTTTTACTTCTTGTCCCTTACATTAAACTATAACTCCTGTGGTTATGACAGCGACTTTACGATAAAGTACATTTTGTGTTGCTGCCCCTCCAGACAGCTGCGACATCACACCGCCGGTTTTGCCTCCCATGACCGACGCCACCCCAGTCAGCATTGAGCCGTGAGTAGTAGTTCCCTCCTCATCTGTTATTACGAAAAAAAAAAAAAAAGGGTGGGTTTGGAGGTTTTAGTGTCATTTTCAGAGGAATTATGAGTGTTCAAAAGCATGCATTATCATAGACCGGAGTAATAGTTCTGCAATCAATTATTTAAACCATAACACTGGGTTGAATCATGAAATGTCTTGAAGGAGAACACAGACTTCTTGAAATTCTAAACCCATCCATTTATGCGGCCCTCCTCTCCGCCGCTGTTACCGCTGGAATCTTTTTGCCCCGTCATCCGCAGCCAACGTTAATGCCAGCATTCATCCTCAGATGTAACTTTGCAGGCTAATGTCTCTCTCAATAAAACGCATCCTGTCATAACAAGCCCGTATTAACTCCCAAATGAAAGCCCGAAAGCTGTTTGTAGACTAATGACAATAAGTACATTAGTGGTCTGTGCGTCTGCTCTTTAAATGCAGTTTTGGTTATTCAAGCAATCTGGTTTTAATGTGTTATGCTAGTTTATATTATAACAAGGTACAGAATTGATTAGAATGGGCACATTTGCAGTGTTTACCAGTGATGCGGCTGTTGTGGATGTTAGAGTTATAATCCTTAAAATGTCTGTACTGTTGGGTTTGGGGCAGGCATGGCTTAATTGTTAACTGATTATTTGCTGTTAATATTTTGTCCAATTAAAACATATATGAACCAATAAGGCAACAGATGAAGTACCTGCAGGTCAGAAAACGTGTTGTAGATTAGCTGTAGTGCCTTTTACTGTTTCTGACTGTAGCAAGCTGAGGAGGCTCAGATTTCACTCAAGAGTTCAGTCGGTTCATCTTAGCAAGCAGAGAGCATTGTGGGAGTTTAACTTTGCAACAAGCCACTATGACAGAGTTTTTTGTGACAGTTAATGACCAGAGCCCAGAGCTCACATTTTCAAGTTGAGTTTACTAGTTTACTGCTCTCTGTTACCAAACACCTAATGCTACTTTTGCAGCAAATGTCACGTGCTTGTGGTTCAAAATAGCTTCATCAGCATATGGAAATGTGTCCTCTGTAGTTTGTTCATGTCATGAGTCATAGATTATTGACATTACGCTGCAGAACATGATTTAAAATTTGCATCCTCAGTTCAGGGGCACGCTTGGTGACTAGCTACTTTGTCAGATATGGAGGAGAACTAGCATCTGTGAACAGAGCAGTCAGCCTTGCAGTCAGTAACTTGCAATCTGATCCTCGGTGCTGAGGAGCTGGAAGCATGCAGCCTCTTACCTGCAGCTCCTCTATCAGCTTACTGCTGCTGCTCAGTGATTGTGTTTATGTGCCTTATCCTAGCTCTGACCATTTTCAGGATCTGGTTATTTCTATTCATGCATACATGTTAAATGCTAGCATGCAGGTTACTGTTTGTTACCTGTGATGTTGAGAACACGAAGCTGCTGTCGTACAAACTAGGCCGTTGCGGGTCATATTGCTTTGTAACTAACCAGTTTGGAAACGTGGCTGCCTCTTGTGTCTGAGATGGTAAACAAAGCTACGAGCCACTTCATAAAAGTCGCATACCAGGAGGAAGTTCTACAGATAGTTTGTGTTTCCGTTGACGTGATTTGTCTGAAGCCTGTGCAGCTGGTTGACTCCGACTAACTTGGTTGCTCAAAACTAGGATAAGGGGTTTATCCAGATTTCTGAAACCAGGATGTGAAGTTTACATACTGAAAGTAGCATTTCTGAATATGTGAAAATATACTGTGGCTGCTTCTCAACCAAACATACCCTGCTTTTTTTTTTTTTTTTTCCCAGTTGAACACCTTTGATGTGAGTTAGCAGCAGTAGCGAATGTTCAGTTAGCAGCCACTTATTACAGCCCTGACACAGTGTGAAGACAGTTAGTGATAGCAGTGAGCTGGATCACATTCTGCATGCTCTCCTGTGAATCCCTCACACTTAGGCAGGTTTAACAATCCAAATCCAGTGTGGGAACGGCACGCTCTGCCACTATCTGTATTAACTGCCATGTACTGGGGCTGTTACGAGATGAAAAAACACAAAATGGCTTGAACAGAAAAACTCTTTAACCATAGATGGTATCAAGTATGAGCTTTGATTTCATTAAATTCTCAAGGATTACAATTTATTCTCCCAACTGTCAAGGCAGTGCATGTGCATGTAAACAGCGTAAACCAAAGAAGACCTGCAGTGAAACACGATCAGCAGCCAAGTTGCTCCATAAGTGTAACATGTTTTTGTGTTGTTGCATCGAGGATGAGATGCAGTTTATGGGGTTGCATTGTGCAAGCTGTTGCCTGACTGATGCCAGCTGCTCAGCAGTTAGTCAGGGACCAGCAAGTGAGGCTTCTCATAAATCATGCTTTCAGCCGGGCCTGGTGTACACCCAAACACAGCAAGAGCCATCGCAGTTTAACGTTTAGCAGCCCACCTTCCCTGGAGGGGAGGCTGCTCGAATCCACGCACACTCAGCTGGAAATACTGCAGGAAATGCAGGCGAGGGAGGGGATACCCTTGAACAATCTGCTTACACCATCGTTTTCACAATCATAGCATTAAAATGTCTGGTTTTCATTAGCTCATAAAACTTTTTTAGAGAATCGTATCTATGATTTGCTAAATTATTACCCACTTGACCGAAAAACATTTTGGTCATCCATTTGCTGACAGTTCAGTCCATTCAAGTAGAGCGTTTAGTTTAAATAACACATTTTGAAGCAGATATTTGCATTTTGTTCATTACGCAGAGAACACAAGGGAGCTGTGTAACATGCTTCATCTCCTAACAGTCCAAGAATTGCAGTGCTCAGAACCCGAGTGCCTCAACAATTTCTCTGTGCCTATTTAAAGAACATGGCAGGAAGGGAAGCAGGGAAATAAAAATATGATCTCAGAAATAACACAAGGGCTTTACTCGAAAACGAAACTCGATATCCATACAGTAAATGGCTGAAATATTTAACGGTAAATAAATGTGCTTTAAATGCAAAGACACTTGATGGATTTTGAATAAATTCGATTCAGCCTGACTGGTCTCCAGCATTGTGGCTAACGCTGATGTCCTGTTCCCAGACGGATAAATATTGGGTCACGGTACCAGGCGGAGGTGCCAGAGCTGAGGCTGCGGACAGCTGTCGAGCTGGATCATCATCGTGCCGATCTGGTCTGGGCTCCGCTGAGCGAAATGGAGGAAAAACCTGACTTCCACGAGAAAGGTAAGAAACTCAGCCCGACGCAGTAATTCAAAAGTATTACATCAAACTGAAACTGAAAACACAAATACATGCAGACAGATTGATGGTGCAGCATTATCATTATTTGTTCATGTGTTTTTATTAGAATTTTTTGTGGCGTTTTTGATGAATTAAAGGGAGTATCTGCTAGTTTCTGTAAAAACTATATTCTGCACTTTGGAATTTACATAAATATTTTATGATAAATGTTGTTTTTCTGTGTAAGCTACCAAGAAAAAAGTCTGATTTTTGGTTTTATTGTCTAAGATGATAGTCTGCCGTTTCGTTGTAGTGAAATACAGAAACATTTTTATGTTGTTTTCTTCAGATTCTTACCTGTTTACGTGCTTGTTTTTTTTTTTTCACAGTGGGTTCATTTTTTCACTGCAGTATAAAGTCCTGCGCTTCTATAGAAACAGCACAACCATGGCTAGAAGTGACTAGAATTCATAAATGGTTTCTGTTCACAAAGTTATAATACCATAAATCATAAAAATGCAAAGACTGTAGTTCCGTTTCTTTGGTTATTTATTGTACAAAACTTATAATCAAAAGATGCAACATTTTCCAAGTGTCCACAGGGATTACCAGTGCTGGAAAAAATGGTGACTCTACATGCTAGAGATGATCTGAATAATTTGTTTCCATACTTGTCTCCTGTCTGTGTAAACACAGCCTGCAGTGCAGCTCAGTTTAGATGAAAAGTCCCTGAATTTTTCTCACATAACTGGTGGTTGCATCTGAGTCACTAATGGCTTCATGGGTGTGCCGAGGACCACATTTTTATTTGATTTTTTACAGAAACTGACTCATCAAAACTGTTTTTTTGGGTGGTTTTAAATTGGGCATGTAGACTAAAGTGATTTTGATGGAATCATGATTTTTTTAAAGCCTAAAATTGGGCCAGTTTCCCCACTGGAAAGTTGAAAATCCTTCCAGTTTTGCAGTATGTGGCTCTGATAACAGGGAGTTTTACAGATCAGAGCGTTTATATCAGTTTGATAATTTATCTTCTGATGAAACGTTTTCATTCTTTCGCTACAAAACTTTAGAGAAATCTCCATCACTGCATGCAATTATTAAGAATTACTTTGTCATCGCTGCTCGCTGTCTCTTTCAGTGGAAGACCTCATGCACCTGGCCTGCTCCAGCGTTTTGTGTGGAGGAGGCACCAACCAGGAGTTAGCCCACCATTGTCTGTACGAGTGCAAAGGGGACATAATGGTGAGTGCAACAGAACAATCCATATTGACTGGCTGCACAGGGATTTCCATGAATAATAGAAAAATGACCGGGAGCTGTGTTCTGCACAGTTCGGACTGGAGCCAGGTTTTCTTCTAACCCACACATGCACACCGACCTGTTTTTCTCTTGAACATCGTCTCCACTCACAAATCCAGTAAAATCTGTACTTCTATTAGAATATCTAGTGTGAAACGAAGTATTTCGAAAGACATAAGATATCCACCATAAAAAAAAAAACATCCACTCTTACAGTCCCTGACCGCTTGAGTCCTTGAATAATCAGCATTTCTTTTAAAGTTGGTTAATATTTAATGTTCTAAAGAAAGTTTTTAGCAGCTTTAAAGACCAATTGATAAAGAAAAACTACAACGGATTGCATTTCATCAAGATGTTAATGTTGCATGCAAGAAAATATAAATCACAGTCTTCGGTTTCTGCGTCCTCTTGGCTGCAAAAGTCTACGATGCATAAATCTTGTCGGCTATCCAAGTCCTCTTCCTTGCAGCCTGGTCACACAAATCAGTGTCTTCTTCTTTCTTTCTTTCTTTTTTTTTTTTTCCTTTGACTTTTTCATGGTGTTCAGCCAAATACAACAAAGGAGCTCTTCTTCTTCTTGCCGTCAGGAGATCACCATCACGTTTTCTAGTGTGCCTGCGTGGAACGTGCACATACCCACAGTTGTAGGATGTGTTGAAGCGATGCGCGTCCTCTGCACAGTTTACAAATAGTCTAGACTTAAGGCAAGGTTCTCAAACTTTTTCTGGAATGCCGATCTGAAATAACTTAATCAACATGTGACAGTGGAAACAACTAATTAAAAAGGATTCTAGCTGAATTTTAGTAAAACAAGAGTCTGCTGGCGTCATGCACGGCCCCTCTACCATCACATTCATAGTTTCCATTGTGGCATTAGTACAATTCTTGACCGATTTGTGCCACTGAACTAAACCAGATTAAAGCAAAACGATTGATTTTAATCCGTTTGAGTAACTGGAACCCTAAAACCAAAGGCTTCGAAAGGCGTGTTAATTTTAAAATCATGGGCAGAAGTTGTAAAAAAACAGAAAGAATGGTCGGTTTTTAACTTTACAGCGGTTCTTGAACTAATCATCCGTGCCTTTGTGTTGGGAAAATTCACCAAATCTAAGCTTAAAATTGAGATATTAAATCCAATTTAGAATTTCGCCAAAAGCCATTTACACCCTGTCTTGTGAAAAAAAAGAAAAGAAAACATGAAATAAAATTAAAAAAATTCTGGGCTCCTCAGTGCAACCGAGAAGCCATGAGTGAGTTTTACCAACAGTTGCAGTCGCTACAGCGTGCCTCAAATCAGTGGAGCAAACTGTTGAAAGATACATTCAGCATGGTGAAATATCTTTCTAGAGTTGATGTACAGAGTAATTAAAAAGTTTAGTTTGTAGCGATGATAAACTTGGAACAATGTTGTAGCTGCTGATTCAAGTTTTTTCTCAATTTTTGTTAATTATATTATCAAGAAATTCAATTTAAGTTTTTGCTTTTTATATAATAACGGCATTACAAGTTTGTCATACAGCACAAATGACATGATTAAGTTCTCTCTACTTCTAGCCATGGCTGTGCTGTTTCCATAGAGATGTAGGACTTTATATTGCGGTAAGAAATGGGCACGCAGTGAGTAAAAATATGACGGGAGCATAAAAAAAGCCCAGAAACCGCTTTGGGTTCACAGGGTTAATCAAGGGAAATAAAACCAGGCCAACACCGCTTGCAGCAAAAAAACAAAAAAACAATGTTTTTTGAACTTGTTTACTCTCAGCCAGCGTTTTAACAGATTTAATTTAACGGGCATGCAAGTGCACGACAAAGACTTGACATTGAGACAGCGCTGCACAGTGAAAGGCTGTGAATGAAGCAGTGTGTTCCAGCCTCCCCCCTCCCCTTTTTTGTACTCTGAAAACTTGACATTTTAGGTCAGTGGGATGAAAGAAATGATCAAAATTCGGAGCTTCTGCATGTGTTCAGAATAATTAAATCCGATCTGCACCAACACATCTCAAACCGCGGCTTCGTTTGCCGCTAACGCACTGAAAATAATCTTCCCGCATTAGTTCGAACAGGTCGAGGCAGCGAAATCTGATTACTGACCAGCTGCGCGTAAATGTTTGAAAGTTATCGGGGTGAGGCGGCGCGCACGTACACGTGTCCTCCGACTTCCTGCTTCAACCTGATATCCCTCCCCAATCACCCGGCTTTCTCTCGTGTGCATGTAAACGTAGTCTTCGAATGCCTTCAGCTGAGTGATTATTGAACGGAAGTGACTGATCTGTAGAATTTCACTTTGCTTTGCACCGAAACTCCTGTGGTGTCCCGAGATGACTGAGGCAGTGTAACGGTTTATAGCCAGAAGCAGGCTGATGCTACTTAGTAGAGCAAGCATGGAGACTGCAGAGAGACTGTAGAGCTGATCAAATGAATTCATCTGTTGGTAACTGATTTATGATTTGAGTTGTTTTTCAAGCAAATGTGCCAAATCTTTGCTAGTTCCAGGCTCTTATTTGTGGGTTCTTGCTGCCTTGAAGTTGTTAACTGAGTGTTAAGAAATAAGATATGTTATTGTGATTGATATTT
>NW_007577825.1:421063-435264 GCF_000690725.1 Stegastes partitus
ACTCCACGCAGAAAGATTCCGGTGCCCCCACCGGGACGCGAACCGGCAACCTTCTTGCTGCGAGGCAACAGTGCTAGCAACTTAATCAATAATTAAAATACTTGATAGCTGCAGCCCCAGTTGACTGGTATAACATTTTTAAGCATGTTTGACTGTGTTATATAAGACAGATGCACACACTCTTATGTGATAGCTGGTTGAATGTACAACGCTATATTCGTCGTCTTTGGTTGCATGCATGTGGTCTGGTTCACACACTTCGCTTTACTTCAAAGCAACAAAACATCCTAAACATGCAAAGGGAGAAAAAGTGCTAAAAAGCTCATGACCCTGCAATCACTCACGGCGGTGTCACTCAGAAATCCGACTGGACGAATGGCTGCTCCACCCAACGCTGCAGCCGTGACGCACCCTCCGTCTAACCTGTTGCCTCACTGACAGATTACGTCAGAAGTTATCATCAGCTGAGCTTTGCAGTGGATTTAGTGCTCCAGCTGTGTAGAACAGGTAGAACACGTTGCACCGCTCAAATAAAACTCGCCGTACGATGATGAGTAAATGCAACAGGGTAAACGGCAAATAAAAAAAAAAAGAAGGAACAAACGCGCTCCGTGCTCGTTGATGTAATGAGGTCGAATAGTGGTCGCTGTTAAATGTTGTGAGGCGGCATCTCTAGTGGCTCTTTCCCGGTCGCGTCACCCCCATCAAAATACCAGCAGGAGATAAATGCATTATTTGGATTATGCAGAAGTTGGTAGTGGGAGGGTTGGAGCTGCACGTGGCTGCAGAGGGATGCTGGGATATTCAAAGGCCTCAGCATCTCAGAATATCAACCACGATGATTGTTAGTAAAGTTTGTTTAAATAGTGATGATAATAAGGGCTGCAGCTTACGATCATTACCACTGACTGTAACCCAAGTATAGTGGAGCTGACATGCATTGCTTAAAATGTATTATAAGATGTCAAAAACGATAATAAATGCTTGTCACAGGAGAAAGTTATTGTGCAGATCCTTCCTTTTCAGAAGCTCCGGCCACCAAATGTTCATAATTTTTTAATTAAAAATAACTTAATATGGTTGCCTGTTCATATTCTGCTGTAACAACAACAAAGATAATTTAGTTTATTTATAGATCTTATCTGAGCACTGGTTTCTGTGTGCGTCACAGCATTTTAAAAAAAAAAAAGATGCGATCAGATACGTTGTTATTGTTTCCATGGCAGGAAAATTTGCAGCAGCAAAAGATAAAAGTGCAAAAATGTTTGGACAAAAGTACAAAAACCTGAAGGAAGAATGAGAAGAATAAGGTACTGGTGATGTTCTGCAGAGTCTTCTGTGTGGAGAAATTCAGATTTTGCAGAGATTTCTCTCAGTGGGGGGAAATGTGGAGGTTATTTTGTACATAGAAAGACTATTGCACCGTCAATATCATACAATATTGCAGCAACATAACAAAAAACATGGTTGCAGACTTGTTTAGAGACCTAACCTTCGACATTTAGTGTGAAAAAGTCATGTTTTTAATGCTTTTGTCCTGTGAAGAAGACTCACAGAGGATCCACTGATGGACGAGTGGTTTGACATTCTCCCACAGACTCTTGGATTCACAGAGAAAACAGAGCTCTGCAGTTTGCATTGAGTCGTCTTTGCACCGACTTAAACGGTGATCCTAAATCAATACCTTCCATTACTGAAGATGTGCGAGCAGGGGTTGACTCGCAGCCTGCCAGCGTGCTTTATGGTGCTACTGGTGGAGATTTCAGGCCCTTAGCGACCAGCACTGGTCCAACGTTGTCAAGGAAACTACGAGGGGGTGGGGGTGGGGGGGCTGTCAAAGCGCCCACTCTCTGCAGCGGTCCGGCTCAAACTGCCGTCTTCCAATATTCCCTGCAAAGTCAGAACGGGTGCTTTTTCAAAGAGCACAAAGTTGGTTCTTATTTTAACAGTGAGAGAGCATAATGATGGTAATGACACACTCTGGGACCTCGGACTTGCAGGAAAAATGAGAGCGGGGGTTATTTCAGTCCCTGGTTACCTGTAAGCAACTGATTCATTGTTTGGCTCGGTGTGCTTTACAGGTTTATAAAGCACAATCGGAGCACCTAATAGAGCGAGAGTCGGCCCGTTTGGCAGGAGGGAGCGCCCGTATAAAGGCTCATAACTATCGCCGCTTCCGCAACATGTTTGCTAACTTTCAGGTAATATTTAAATGCTGTTTGTTTTTCAGGCCGCTCTGTCCATGCTGATGCTGAGGAGTCCGATTTTCCCCAAGTCGCACCATCTGGCCGGCTACCACTACTCAGGTAAGCCCCACGAAAATAACATTCAGACAACCTTCAGCTTTAATGTAAGGAGAAGGAATGTAATTTAGTGATACTGATGAGTTATAATTAGTTATTTGATTATTGCTGCATCCTTTAAACAGCACTCAGCTGGTGCTTAACCCTGTTGCACCCATAGCAGCTTCTTGGTGTGCTATGAATCAGTTAAAAAAGAGAAAAAAGAAAAAAAGAAAGTTGATTTTTTTTAGATAATCAAAGAAATTCTACTATTTTTGTTTTGATTTGGGTTTTTTAGGGTTTATGCCACACCAAAATTGGTTAAAAAAAATTTATTAACGTGCTACATGTGCCCATATATGTTGCCTCTTATAGAAAAAATGGCTCCACATATTATATATATTTTATTACTTGCATTTTTTATTTGTTTCCACACTTACTTCCTATCTGCTCTCCATATACATGACCTGCACTTTAGCTGTAGTCCCTGAACTTTTGTGTCGCAGCTTCAAAACTGCGCCAAAGGGCTCCAGTTTTTTCCTTTATAGAATCTGATGAATGCTTTGTTTTTATGGCAATTTTCTTTCTTTTTTTAAAAAAATCGATGCATGTAGAATAGATTTATTTGAATGAAAATCTACATTTTCAGGCTTAGATTTGGTTAAGTTCTCTGACTGAACGGTGCAGCACAAGCAGGTAATTCAAGGGCTGTTGGAAAGATGAAAATCCAACAATGCTACAGGTTTTGACAGTTTTGGGCCACTTTAAATTGTGTTTTTTTTTTGAAGAAGAAGAAGAAATGCCCATCAAACCAGCTGTCAGGTTTTGAGTTTGAAAGGGTTAAATCATTTTAATTCAGATGCTCATCATGTGTTCAAAATTCCGATTCCATACAAGATGCCGCTTTATCTTATCATGTTTGTGCTCGTATTTGTCGTTTCATCCCCCAGACCAGCTCAACTCCCCCCCTCCCCTCTTTCTGTCTTGTTGCCATTAAACAGCGATGGACTTTCAGAGCCCTCTGCTTTGCCTCAAAGCAGTGGCAGCTGCAGCAGCGAGAGTGTTTTGGTGTTGGCGGCGGGGTAGTCGGTGACTGTGGAGGATTGTCAGGGTCAACGGGGTGCAGGGAGGGGGTTTACAGCATGTGGTTAATCCCAAGCAGAAGACAGGAGAGCCATTGTTTATCCAGTGATTTAAATGTGTGTGTGCGGTTTGAAGGATGGGGGGTGGGATCGAACTTGTCAAGGTCTCCACACACCCAGAATGTAATGTGGAAAGGATAGATAGTCTTGGATTCTTGAAGTGTTGTTAAACCTACACACCACATCTCTGTTTTTAAATGACTTTTCTTTCTACCTGTCCTCCTCCTCCTCCTCCTCCTCTCCTCCTTTGCCTCCCTCCTTCAGGATCAGACAGCTGGACGGCAGCTGAGAGACGCCACTTCAACAAAGGCATCACCGCGTACAAGAAGGACTTCTTTATGGTGCAGAAACAGGTACGTGTGCGCCTTCAAACTGAAGGAGACTCTAGTGGTGGTGACACTAGGCCACCTATTAGCGGTGGAGTCAACAGACCTTGGGACAGGGTCTGATTATTTGCCGTGTCATATTCAATTATCGCGTTTCCTCGACAGTGCGAAAAGATTTAATTTTCTTGTCTGAACCACTTTAGAGATGAAGCTCGATGCAAAATGATATCAGTGGCACAGTGTTAATTGGCCAAACCACCAAATTAAAGGCTTCTAGATTTGATTTGTTGAGGTGCGTTTTGTTGTTTACAGACACCATCTTTTGCTCTATTGAAAACTTCTTACAGCATTTCTAAATAATTAGACCCTTCATTCTAGTAGCTGACAGACAACCTTTAGCAACTATATTTAATAAAGTCATTTTTACAGCAAAAGTGTGAAATGCAGTTTGGTTTGGTTTTCACTTTATTATCAGAATATTAGTCTGTTTTTTTCCCCCTTGCATCCAAGAATTGCAGCGTCTCACATAAATAGCAAAAAAACACCATTTGATTAAACAACAGTCCACAACATATATTCAATAAAATGCTTGCAGTGCTTTAATTTGGCCATTTTTTTTCAGTATAGATACGATTATGGACTGAACACCCAGAAAAGAAAACAAATAGCAGATGCATCAGTCATGAATTTTTTAGCACCTGCCCAGCTGCAATAAAGCTTCTCACATCAGGTTAAATGTAAGTGGAAAATTATTAGTCTGGGTTGCCAAAATACACAGAACTAATAAACACACATAAATAATGCAGAGTGAAAGCGAAACTTAATAAAATCTATGTCATCTGCAGGTTTGCTTTGCAGCAGCAGAGGACTGTATTTGTTAGCTGCTCTGACGCTCCAGAACATTCAGTAACATTTAAGGAAAAATTCCCTAAACAATGTGTGTGTGTGCTTCACAGGTTACCACGAAGACAGTGGCGCAGTGCGTGGAGTTTTACTACACGTACAAGAAACACGTGAAGATGGGCCGCAACGGGATGCTAATCTACGGCGAGGCAGAGCCTTTGGAGAGCAAAACCACAGAGGAGGAGATGAACCACAAGGTCAGACACGTGTTGAATATCTCCACTGCAGAAAAAAATGTAAATAAAGTTTAGCACGTTGAGTTCCTCGATGTGAAGAAGAACAAATCTGCTACACGGGGCACAAAGTAATTACTTCAAATTTATTTTATTAAAAGCTAAAACCAGACTTCAGCAGAAACCTTCTCGAGCAGCAAGTTACTGAGCTGTGGTTTTCAAGTTAATGCGACAGAAATGAGCATGACTGCAGGCTGATATTATTAGATACCAGCATTTTCTTTAGATGTAAAACAGCGCAGCGCGAGTTCCGAAACTGCAGCGCTCAGAATATCTTAACTGACCAGTTGCGTGCTGAATCGTATCATGAAAAAGGCTGCAGCTCACTCCAGTTATAACACATGGTGTTTAGGTGGTTCTCATGGTAACTGGGTAAAGCTGCACGATTACATAACAAGTTTGCATTAACCTTGTTTACCTTTCCTTCTGCAGAATATCATTTAAAGCAGCGTAGACGCATTAAAAGCAATGCCCTAGAAAGATGTAATGTGAAGCATGCACGACTTTCATCTAGTTCTCGATGCCGAGGCGTTTCGTCTTAATACAATCTGTGCTTGTTGGGCCAGCAGGGCGCTCACAGACTGGAGCCTCAGCGGGAGGAGGACAGCAGGAAGTGGGAAGGGTCAGCTGACAGGAAACAGGATGTCTGCCCCACCAGGGTGACACACACGCTGCAGTCCACTGAGAATGTGAGTGTAAACCAGCGACAGAATGAACAAACCAAACAAGAAGCACAAACAGTTTGTCATCCCACAAGAGGAAGCTGTGTGCGGACGTTTAACTCTCTGAACCACCCCACAGCAGTTTGGAGGAGTTTTCTTGCTCCTGTCACATTTTACTCACTCATTTTTTTTTACTGCAATATGAAGTCCTGTACCTCAATGCAAGCAGCACAACCATGACTAGAATTAAAGAGGAAAAAAAATAAAATAAAAGCTGACTGTCTTTAAATTAATTTACAAAAAATAAAGAAACCTGGACTCAACATTTTTCCAGGTACCCCCAGATGTTACCAATTACTAAAAATGGTGACTGAACTGGCTTGCCTCATATCTTTGTCAACCCAGCCTCCAGTTTGACCCAGTTCAGCTGAAAACCCCTAAACTTTTTCTCACATGCAGCGAGGTCACTAAGGAGCAAACAAGTTTCTGTTTCTTTTTAAAGAGGGGCTTTCACTCGGTCTGTTTATGGAAAATTTTTTAAATAAGACACACAGGATAAAGTGATTTTGATGACGTTCCACAGTTTCAAACCATGGACCAGCACATCACAGATAAGTTATTGAAGGACAGTTGGAAAGTTGAAAATGTTTCAGATTTTGTTGTAATTTAGGCGATTTTAAAAACAAATAACACGACTTTCAAACCTGCATGGAGGTTTTGGGGTTCAGAGGATGAAACGGAAGTATAGTTTTTCATCTTCTTTCTTTCAGCATTCAGTGGAATCAGTTCACTTTGACGCCTTATTTTAAAACTTGTATGTACAACCACATAGATGTCCTCTAAAACTTTACACATGTGCCTTAATGACGTTATTCAATATGAAATGTCTCCAAGAAGCTCAAATATCAGACAGCCACTTCTTTTTTAAAATGTAGTTTTCAATTTGGGAAAATACAATGTTGTTAATACAAAATACGGTCATAGAAAGTCCAGTAAAGGAACTGATGTTTGAGTTCCATGTTTTGTCCCTTAAAATCTCTTGTGATTGAGTTAATACTGTGGTGGTTATATTCTAAGCACTATATGTTGCTTCTGATTCATGCAAAAGTGTCATTTTATAAAGCCAGGATCACACAGTTATTACTACTCGTGTTTTCTTTGCATATAAAAAATGTGTTTACATCGACAGTATACATACACTGAGATATACGGTTCAATCATTTAAACACTGTGCAGTAGAGGTAGGATGCTAAAGGTTCATACTAGCAGCTATCTGTAAATATGCTAAACAGATAAGCAGTTTAGCAACAAGCCTCTACGTGTTCCTGGTTTAGAAACCTCACTTGGCCTCGTCGCACTTGTTTGTCCTTTTGAACTCTGGCCGACTTGGTGGATGTCTGTTGGATCTGCTGCCCCCCGCTGGGATTCGGAGGAGATAGCTTGTCATGAGTCCACCTCTCTTGTGTTAACTCCATTATGTCTGACGACAAACAATGACTCGGCAAAAAAACCCCCTCTTTTGTCCTTGTTATCTGCATGTTGTTGAGAAAAATATCCGGCTGCATGTGCGCTCCTGTTAACTGCCACATGCCTGCATGCTGTCGTAACGCGAACCTACATAAAAGCTGCTCATAAAGTGGCTCGTTATTTTCCTGCCGACTGTCTTAAAAGTCAGCTTTTATGTTAACAACGCCTCTTGTCTTTTTTTATTGCAGCCGGGGACCGTCCTGATCATGAAGGGCCAGGAGGACGTGGGGAGGGAGCAGCCGCTGTCCCGGGTCATCCACCCGCCTCACCCGCCTCCCCCCAGCTCCAAACCTCGAAACTACGACGGCAACGCGCGCAGGACGAGCCCCTCGACGGGCAACAAGGGCTCGACCGCGCAGGAGGGAGAGTTCCCCTGCAAGAAGTGTGGCAGGTGAGCCATCGGAAGTGTCTCTGCTGTTGTGTTCTACGTGTCGGCTCTGTTTACTTCTGCAGCACTCGCTCAGGTTACATAAGAGCCCTCAGACAAGACGAGCTCTGTGTGTATATATATATATGAAATAGAGAAATTCTGCAGGAAATGTTGGTGCTGCTGTTGCCCACTTGGAATATGCATCGGTAAACAGAGGCAAGTGTCTCCCGGTGTCTGTTTGAAAGATTCAAACGTCCTGTCATGCTCCGATTAAATAACAGCTCGTCCTCTGGCAACACCGGCTGTGTTATTGCCAAGCGTGTCCTAGCAACTGAAACACAGTAGATGCGGCGCATTGCTCCTCTTGTCAGTGCAACTCTACCCGGTGACTTGACGAGAGCCGCGGTCGCTCTTTAAAAGCCGAACCTGCTCTGAGTGTCCTCATCGCAGCCTGTGCTTCACTGCAGAGTCGAAACGGTCGTGTTGCAGGAAACCCAAACGCTGCTTTTGAAAGATTTGCAATCAAATGTTAAGCTTCAGACCAAGTGCAGATCCACTGATTAGCCAAACTTTATCTCCCCTAAATGTCAGTAGTTTCAGTTTTGCTCTAATTTACATAAGCTTCACATCAGTGTCTTTAGATTTGGACTGTTGTGTCAGAAACTGTATGATTTTGGACATTCTGTCATGCATTTTTCACTATTTTGTCATAAAATAATGGAAAATAACAGCCCCAGGTCGTTGCTGTGAGTCTGTACTCTAAGACGTATTATCCGGCCTTATTTGCATGCATCATACTGAACTTTGACCACAGTTTTCAAAGGAAAGCACAATGAAGCAATGTGTGCAAGTCCTGAATTTAGAAAGAGTGAATGTGTGAGAATCATTGACATGTAGAGCTGCACCAACATTTCTCTGCATCTGTTAAGTATTTCAGTGTAATTTACATAAATGAATGCATCTCCCACTAATTTATTTTTGTGCTTTCTGTACATCTTTTGGAGCAATTAGTGGAAAATCAAAGTTATATATTCATATTCAGCATCATCACAGTCTCAGCTGATGTGTTTGATCAGAACATCACCGTGATCATGTGATTTGTCTCACTGGGTCCTGCACACTTCAAACCACAGCGATCTCTGTTAAAAACCCAAATATGTACGTTTTATTTTATCTTTTGTCCGATGACTCCGACAGCTGGAGTCACAGTCTCTGGACAGCTCTTGAATTTATATTTGAGTGACAATCATATTTGATTATACAATTATTTCCAGTGCTGATAAGCATGTAGGTTGTTGTTTTCAATGAACTGATGAATTGTTGGTTTTTAAAAATATGAAAAATAGTGAAATACGTTCATCAGTGTTTCCCAAAGCCCCAGATGATGTCCTCAAATGTCTTGTTTCATCTGCAACACAAAGATATTCAGTTTACTGCCATAAAGGAGTAAAGAATCCAGAAACTATTCACATTTAAGAAGCTATAATCTGAGAGTTTTTTTTTCTTAGAAGAATTACTCAAATGGATTAGTCCATCATCAAAATAGTTGATGATTAATTTAATAGTTGACAACTAATCATTTATAATGTTCAGGTTCTCTATTCATGTCTGAATAGAGAACCTGAACATTATATTATCACTAAGAAGACATGATGAATGTTTTCGAGCAACTAATCATTTAATCGCTTAAAGTTAAAAGTAACTTTTTTTCACTGGAGCAGTCAGCATTAGTACAGCCCTCTAGGTATTTAAACTTTAGCACAAGCTGAAGCTGAAGGAACTAATATTAGTGGAATAAATAAAAACTCACAGGTAGTGCTGGTTTACACAGGCTGAACACTTGCCGATCATCTGCTTATCGATGGGCAATAACATTTACTGATGTTCCTTAAACGCCTCGCATGCAGGCAAAGTGAAACGCTACTAGTCCTAGTATGCGACCAAAATGTGTTGAAACCGTGAGTGAAATAAGGCATTCTTAAGTCAGATACACCCAAGTTGAAACTGATTGATTTTATCTGTATGAGCTGTATGTATGTGTAGCAAAACACATTTTAGACATCAATGCTGCAGTCGATCGTGTTCATTTAATTGCAGTTTACTGCTGGTAATATTAGTTTAGCCTTCATAGTCATTGGATGCAGTCAGCTACTTTTCCTTCCTGACTGACTCAGTCGGTTTCTCCCTGCTTGGACCTGCACTTCTTAATCATCAGCTGTGCCGAGTCGGACCGCTCCCTCTCTCCCTCCAGCCTCCTCCCGTATGCCTCATTCAGAAAAACTCATCGTCTCACTCGTCAGATAGAAAGAGACTAAATGAGGAAGGAAAAGTCTTATTTTCAACCACAACAGCAAAGAGTCCACATCAGCCTGATGATCATCTTACACTCGCACAATGCAACCATGGGAACATTTTTTTTTTTTTTTTTTAAACTTTTTATTTATTCCACATAGATAAAACAGATGAAGATGTACAGAAACCTCCCACCACAGTTTACAACCCACTCAGTCCATATCATGTTACCTTCAGTCATAAATACACATATTTTACACAGATACCAACAACAATCTGGAATTATGACTTCTTTCTAGTATTTACGAGCGACCAAAAAGCAACATATCTAAGTAAAATAAATGCATTTTTTTTAAAAAGAGAGAGAGCGGTATTTAGAGCCCTGATATTGCTTGTGTCATCGGTTTCCATCTTCTCTCAAATGTTTCTAGTTTCAGTTGTAGTCTTGCTGTAGTTTTCTCCATAATAAAAACCTTTTTTACTGTCTGTCCATAACAATATGTTGGAGGGATGTGGCTTCAACCAACTGATTGTGATCATTTTCTTTGCTATCTAGAGGTAGCTGCTCTCTCTGCTGTAGCTGCATTATGCACAGTCACACTCTGGAGCTGCATTAAGATTAACCTCTGACCTCTGCAGCAGAACACCTCCTTGACCTCCTCTCCCCTTCTGTCCCTGCAGAATTTTCTACAAGGTGAAGAGCCGCAGCGCCCACATGAAGAGCCACGCCGAGCAGGAGAAGAAGGCGGCGGCGCTGCGCCAGAAGGAGGCCGAGGAGCGGGCGGCGGCGAAGGCTGCGGCCGAAGCGGCCGCCGTGCTGGCGGCGCGGCAGCACAACGGGACGCGACAGGTGGGAGGAGGCGACAGCACCAACGACGACTCTTCGGACGGAGAGGACGACGACGACGAGGACTGGCAGTAAGAGGAAGGCCGCAGACAAAACTGACTGCACCAGAGGGGAGGAGAAAAAAAACTTTAAAAGAGACTGAAGATGAAACCCTCCAGTTGAACTTTCTGTACATTTGGCGGAACAGGAAGACTTCCGTTTTAGCTCGGCACATTCAGGGACAGATTGACTCCCATGTTTAACTGTGAATGTGTGGACTGAGTGAGTGTATGCGTGTCAACAACGTGCTTTCCAAAACTCCCCCTTTACTCTCGCTTGAAAAGCTTTTCAAGAGTTTACCTCTCTTGGTCACAGGGCTCGGTCGAATCAAAGCCATGCCGCTCGTCTCGGCGCTGTCCTGCTTCTTCACTCCCAGCTGCGGCCTTCCTCAGCACTTTTTTGAGTCTCGCTCTGCTTCGTTTTGACAGGCGTGGAACTTTTCGGACTCCCTTCCTCTTCTTCTTTTTTTTTTTTTCTTCCTTCTGAGCCACAGCACGCGCTTGCTTCAACCGCATCCCGGCCGTCCAGCATCGGATGAAGTTTTGACGACGTGAAATCTCGGCAGCCGGGCGGAGTGCAGCGGCGGCGGCGGTAAACGGAGCTGTGCGACAGATGGATGGACGGCACTCGCCTCCGTTTCGTCGCTCTCCTGCACTCGAAGCTGCCAAAAGCTTTTTCTCAGACGCATGATGTGCACCAAATGGGTTCTCTCTCTGTTCCTTTTTAGTTCTGTGAATCCCCTTCACCTCCTCTCTTTCTGCCCTTTTCTACCCCCCCAGTTTGTTCCTCACTGTTGATGCCTTGGATGTTCTGATGCTTTTTATCTCGAAATGACAATCAATTTTACACTGTTGTTGTTTTTTTTTTTTTAATGAATATATATATACAGGTAAATGTTACTTTTTCTGCCTGTGTAGCTCTATATGGTTATTGTTGTTGTTTTTGTGAATATTCCTGTTGATGATTATTAATATTATTATTATTATTATTATATTCTGGTTTTGGCTGCAGTTCAATTGAGCGCTTTTTTTTTTCTGTTTCGTCTGTAGCTTTTTTTTTCTTTTTTTATTTAAACAAACAAAAGACAAAAACAATGCTACTTGCTGCCTGTTTATAACTGTGAGATTTTTTTTTTCTTTTTTTTCTTTTTGGAAGCCAGAAATGAAGAAAAAGGCAGAAATGTATGTGCAATAGAACAAGTTGACCCCCTTATACCTGAGCGTTCAGGCCTCCCCTCCTCCTCCTCCTCCTCCTCCTCTATCAGCCGGCTGCTCGGGATGCCTCGCTGTCAAACCCTGTAACTGATAGGAGCTACCGACTCAGACTGTTCAAACCGCAGGGCTCTATAGATACACAGAACAGAGCGGGAAAGACAACAAACAGCTCATTTCGGTGTTTACGACAGGCTCGCAGTCGCAGTTTACTTTATATATTCTGTACTTGCTCCTGATTATAGGGGAACGCTTTTGAAAGACTGCCGCAAAACAAACTGAAACAAGACCCTCTGTCTATACCATGTCCTCTCCTGTGTCGGTAGATTATTTACTTTATCAACAAACTTGCAGACTTCACCAAACTTAGTCCAGATTTTGCAGGTTTTAACAGGAGATTTCAAATGAAACACAAGTTTTCTTTGCTTTTATTTTTCGAACCAGATGTCAGCTTCTATCATGACTTTCTACCTCAGCATTTGAACCCTGGCACTTTCCACAGACTGTTGTTGATCGGATGCTTTAGTGCAAAACTAGATTCAAATTTAGCAGGTTTTTAAAGTGAATTCTGAACGCCCGCACTCTTCATTTCTTTGCTTTTAAGCGTTTTCGCAGCCAATTACGAGCATCTGAATGCTGACTTGCATTTTATTCTTCCTGCTTTTGAGTGCCGGATGTCAAACTCGTCTTCGGTTTACAGTTTTACTTCTCCACAGAACACTGATGTTGGTAAATAATTTACTGGCAAAAAACAGGAATCAAAAGAGGCCACTGCAAGGATTCTGAATGCTGAAATGCTTTTCTCTGCCCTTTACTAGCAGCTAGCTACTTTTTCAACCTGCGTCAAAGTTTACTTCTTTGCACTTCGCACAGTGACAAAAAAAACGGCAGGAGCTCGGTGCCATATCATATCAAATTCTCGCCCTGAAATCCCCGTTTGCTGATATTGTGGTAGCTCTAAATTGAAACCTGATATGTCAGAAGAAAAATGGGTTCCCCTCTTTTGCCAACATGGAAAAGAGTGTGAGCCTGCATTTAGATTGTTGTGGCACTAACACGCTCCACTGGAACCTTGGCAGCGTGGGATCAGCTGCTGCTGAAGGACACGGCTTGTAATGGAAAAAAATGTGCAAATAAAGTGAAATATAAATGCAGATAGAGTTGCGATAAGACAGCTTAGGTGATTCGTATTGATTTTCCTGTCAAACGTGGCTGTTCAAGACCAATATCAGTTCGATATTTATCACCTCTCCGGCCGTGCGGTGCGTCTACGGCCGCCTTTTATCTGTTTACCTTGACACGAGGCGCTGAATCGGACCATGGAAACGGCGTGTTTTGATCCGTCTATCGCCACATATCTCCGCGTTGAGCCCTTCAGCCCCGGAGCCAGCTTCTGTTGCCGTAGCAACGCGTGGGTTAAAGGGTTATTTTTCCTTTAAAGGACAAACCGCAGTGGGGAGCTGGAGGAGCAGGGGAGGAACGGCTCCAGTTACCAGTTACTCCACCAGTTAAACCTGGGTTCTATGCACAGACTGTTTGTGAGCGTGTGTGTGTGTTTGTGTGTGTGTCTGCAGGGGGGGTCGTCCTGTTAGAAACGTATGAGTGCTTCGAGGTCAAATGTTTATCTGTACGCCAGTCAATGGAAACAAAACAAAAAAAAAGTTTTGCAGACTGTTCACATGTTTTGTTAATTTATATTTCCTTTTTTTTTTCTTGTCTTGAGGTTCTTGTCAGGGGAGGGGAGGGCGTCACTAAAAAAAAAAAAAAGCAGAATTACGAAATGAAATCGAGGCCACAAACACACAGCTTCTCCTCACATCCTCCAGTTGGTTAAGGGAATTTTAAAGGGGACAAAAAAAGGTTTATTTAGCTAAAAGATTAGAAAATATATATATGAATGGAATTCTATGTTTGCATACTTTCTATGCTATTTTCATATGGGGTTCACACTAATGATGAAAAACAGAAAGGAATCTCAAGTGCTTTTTACTACAGTGTAACTTATTTGTTTTGATTTGATTTTTACCACCTGTGTTTTTAGTAATGATTTATGAAGCACTGTATATTAAAGTTTTAAAATATTCCGCAGGCTTTCTGGAGTCCTTTTCTCTCAGTAGCTGCTTCACTGGGATGCACAAGAGGGCAGCATTGTCGCAGCAGTTCGAGCGCTGAAATCTGCAGAGAGAGCAGAGGAGGGCGTTGAAACACCAGCAGAGAGCACTGATTGTGTTTTTCACATGTGGTTTTTCTTGGTGGAGACTCTAACCTCTTCATTTTCATAGCACAATCTGATGGGCTGAGTAAAAGGAAAGGAAGTTTTATTATTTATAAATCATGATATAAAACCACCTGGGCTGACAAGCAAGC
>NW_007577825.1:435549-440757 GCF_000690725.1 Stegastes partitus
TGCACGGGGAGAACATGCAAACTCCACACAGAAAGATCCCTGGTGTCCTCACTGGGACGCAAACCAGCGACCTTCTTGCTGCGAGTGTAACCCTGAAAAGTTTTATCTTCTGTGCTAATAAATCATCACAACAGCAGGACAGTTCAGCAGCTTTTTTGGCAGCTTCAGACCGACATACGCTGACCCTTCACCCCGTCCCCTAATTTTTAAGTGCTGTACCAAAACAACAGAAGGAAGGAACCAACATTTGGGACATAGAGCAGGGCAAGAAGTAAACAGAAAATATCTGACTAAATAATTAATGAAATAATATGTAAGGCACCACATAAATTAATACCAAAATAATAAACAAATTAAGCAAATGCAAATGAATATAATTAGACATAAATCTAATGTTACAAGCCCATGGAGGAGATACCAGGAGACAGACCAGTTCACCAGGAGACGTGGAGGGGGCCGTAGGAGGGCAACAACCCAGCATCAGGACCACTACCTCCTCCTTTGTGCAGGAGGACCAGGAGGAGCACTGCCAGAGCCCTGCAGGATGACCTCCAGCAGGCCACTAATATCAAACTGTCAGACTCAGATTGGCGCCCTGTGCTCTTCATGGATGAGAGCAGGTTCACATTGAACACATGTGACAGACGTGACAGAGTCTGGAGACACCGTGGAGAACGTTCTATTTGGCGGTGGGTCAGTAATGGTGTGGGGAGGCATTTCTTTGGAAGGCCACACAGCCCTCCATGGGATAGCCAGAGGTACCCTGACTGCCATTAGGTACCGGGGTAAGATCCTCAGACCCACTGTGAGACCATATGTTGGTGCAGTGGGCCCTGGGTTCCTTCTGATGCATGACAATGCTCGGCCTCATGTGGCTGATGTGTGTCAGCAGCTCCTGATGATGAAGGCCTTGATGCTATGGACCGGCCTGCTTGTTCCCCAGACTGGATCCAACTGAGCACATCTGGGACATCATGTCTCGTTCCATCCACCAACGCCATGCTGCGTCACAGACTGTCCAGGAGTTGTCTGATGCTTTAATCCAAGTCTGGAGGAGATCTCTCTGGGGAACATGTGCCGTCTCATCAGGAGCATGCCCAGACTCTGTAGGGAGGTCATACAGGCACATGGAGGCCACACACACTACTGAGCCTCATTCTGACTTGTTTGGAGGAATTTCTACTGAAGCTGGACCAGCCTGTGATGTGATTTTCCACTTTTATTTTGAATGTGATTCCAAATCCAGACCTCCATGGGATAATAATTTTGATTTACATTGTTCATTTTTACGTTATGTCCAAAAACATGTTGAGGTTAATTGGTGATTCTAAATTGTCTGTAGGTGTGAATGTGAGTGTGCTTGGTTGTCTGTCTCTAAGTGTAGCCCTGTNTCTATACACCGCTTAATCCTTATTAGGGTCGCAGGGGGGCTGGAGTCTATCCCAGCCGACTTAGGGTGAAGGCAGGGGACACCCTGGACAGGTCACCAGTCTATCACAGGGCTACACTTAGAGACCTCAACATGTTTTTGGACTGTGTGGGAGGAAGCCGGAGAACCCGGAGAGAACCCACGCTGCACAGGGAGAACATGCACACTCCATGCAGAAAGATCCTGGGTGTCCTCACCGGGATACAAACCGGTGACCTTCTTGCTGCGAGGTGACGGTGCAAGAAAAACAAAATAGAATAAAACATGTAATAAAGATTTAATCAATTCAAATGATTGAAAACTGTGCAGACAAGTTGAATAAAGTGCACACAGCAAAATCTGATTGACTTAAACGGCTAAAAAAAAAAAAAAAGACAAAATAGGCATGAGAGATAAAGTACACCATGAGATGAAGAAGAATTTTGTCAAAAGCAAGTGAATAAAAGTGCAGACAAGTTTATAAACCACTCATTACTTAAAAGCAGTGGAAAAGAGCAAATAGAGCAACTACAACAAAAATATGTGTAAAAAGCAAAAAATAGAAAACAGGAAGAAACTTGCAAAAATCAGTAATTATAAAATACACTGCTCAAAAAAATAAATAAAGGGAACACCTAAACAACACATTATAACTCCAATTCAGTCACACTTCTGTGAAATCAACCTGTCCAGTTAGGAAGCAACACTGATTGTGAATCAACTTCACCTGCTGTTGTGCAAATGCAACAGGTGGAAATGAGAGGCAATGAGCAAGACAACTATGAAGGAGTGCAGGCGGTGACCACAGACCATGTCTCTGTTCTCGTCCTTTCTGGCTGATGTTTTGGTCACTTTTGCATTTTGTCAGTGCTCTCAGCCCTGGAGGTAGCATGAGGCGGCGTCTCCAACCCACACAAGCTGCTCAGGTAGTGCAGCTCATCAATGCCAGCTGTAGCAAGAAGGTTTGCTGTGTCTCTCAGCACAGTGTTCAGAGTGTAACCCTGAAAAGTTGTATCTTCCGTGCTCATAAATCACAACAGCAGGACAGTTCAGCAGCTTTTTTGGCAGCTTCAGACCGACACACGCTGACCCGTCACCCTGTCCCCTAATTTTTAAGTGCTGTACCAAAACAACAGAAGGAAGGAACCAACATTTGGGACATAGAGCAGGGCAAGAAGTAAACAGAAAATAACAAAATATCTGACTAAATAATTAATGAAATAATATGTAAGGCACCACATAAATTAATGCCAAAATAATAAACAAATTAAGCAAATGCATATAATTATACACAAATCTAATGTTACAAGCCCATAGAAGAGATACCAGGAGACAGACCAGTACACCAGCAGATTTGGAGGGGGCTGTAGGAGGGCAACAACCCAGCATCAGGACGCTACCTCCTCCTTTGTGCAGGAGGACCAGGAGGAGCACTGCCAGAGCTGCAGAATGACCTCCAGCAGGCCACTAATATCAAACTGTCAGACTCCATGAGGTGGTATGAGGGCCCCACGTCCACCAGTGGGGCTTGTGCTTACAGCCCAGCACCATGCAGGGAGATTGGCATTTGCCAGAGAACACCAAGGTGGCAGATTGGCGCCCTGAGCTCTTCACGGATGAGAGCAGGTTCACACTGAGCATGTGACAGACGTGACAGAGTCTGGAGACGCCGTGGAGAACGTTCTATTTGAGTCAGTAATGGTGTGGGGAGGCATTTCTTTGGAAGGCCACACAGCCCTCCATGGGATAGCCAGAGGTACCCTGACTGCCATTAGGTATCGGGGTAGAATCCTCAAACCCACTGTGAGACCATATGCTGGTGCAGTGGGCCCTGGGTTCCTTCTGATGCATGACAATGCTCAGCCTCATGTGGCTGATGTGTGTCAGCAGTTCCTGATGATGAAGGCATTGATGCTATGGACTAGCCGGCCCGTTCCCCAGAACTGAATCCAACTGAGCACATCTGGGACATCATGTCTCGTTCCATCCAACAACGCCACCCTGCATCACAGACTGTCCAGGAACTGACTGATGCTTTAATCCAGGTCTGGAGGAGATCTCTCAGGGGAACATGTGCCGCCTCATCAGGAGCATGCCCACCTGTAGGGAGGTCATACAGGCACATGGAGGCCACACACACTACTGAGCCTCATTCTGACTTGTCTGGAGGAATTTCTACTGAAGCTGGATCAGCCTGTGATGTGATTTTCCATTTTTATTTTGAGTGTGATTCAAAATCCAGACCTCCATGGGATAATAATTTTGATTTACATTGATCATTTTTACGTTATGTCCAAAAACATGTTGAGGTTAATTGGTGATTCTAAATTGTCCGTAGGTGTGAATGTGAGTGTGCTTGGTTGTCTGTCTCTAAGTGTAGCCCNGGACATGAATGTTAAAAACTACACACAAAAGAACACCTACTTTTTTTGTTTCTATAGTGGATGAAAGTTTCCCGTAAACAAATTAAAAGAAGGATGCAAACTGTGCAAAACAAACTGAACTACTGTTGGTGTTCCAGGTTTAAATGGAGGCTAATTGGGGGGCCCTTGTTACCGAAGCAGCTGGACGCATTACTGCAAGAGAGTCCTGTTTGCCAGACTCTTGCCCTTTAGCTCATACAGGAGAAACAACATGACTTTTTTTATTTTTTATTTCTAAGATCCAGACCCAGGCTCGGAGGCCTTCCCGTCTCATTATCTACCCCAGCGCAGAGGCTTCCTCCCGGGCTCGGAGAAGCTGATATTTCCCCCTCCTCTGCATGTGTGTGCGTTTTTACTGGCTGCCATACCAGTGCTCTGTGGCAGCAGCTCATCTTTTCTGCACACACTCTGGTTCCTTATTAGCAATTACAACGCCAGAGGGTCTATTTATACACATCTGCTGAGACAGAGCGCTGCACTGGAAACAGATACATCCAGCAGCACTAATCAACTCCAGCCCGATCCTGGTAAATGAGATGGGGAGGGAGGAGGAGAAGAGTAAGGCAAGAGGGGATGAAGTTGGGAAGACAAAAACAGAGGAGGGTGAAAACTAAGAAGAGGAGAGGGATTAAGGGATGAAAGAGGTAGAGATGGCGAACAGAGGGAGTATCGGAGACGGCCGTACATATTCAGTTACAGAAACGAGGAGCAGATTCTTCTCGCCGCAACGCCTGACTGGTCATCTGCCACGAAGGCTGGAGGAGGATCTGAATTGACATGTTGAGCCAGACTCCCAACAGGCCGCTGGGGGGGAGGGATGCTTCAGAGCTCCCAGAGTTACCATTTCTCAAGACGAGGTTACGCAAGACATGTTCTACAAATTTCACACGCTGCATTTTATTTGGCTCGAGTGAGGCCTGCGATGGGGATAGAGACGTGGAGGACTGTGTTACTGAAGTAAATGTGAAGAGTTCTGATCCAGGTTTTGTGAGATAAAATGAGGTGAAGCGTTATAGTGTTTGATAGGCTGGATATATAAAGGAATAGTGGAACATTTTGGGAAATAGTTAAATTGGACTACAACCAGCAGTAGAAAACTACTAGCCTGGCTATCTCCACCTACCTACTTTACTAAAGGACAGTCTATGATTTCCAGTTTGCGCCTTTATGTGGATTCTGTTCACTGCTATCAGTCTACAACCCATTACCCCACATCAAGCACAGAAAAACACACAGGGCTCTTGTGGATGTTGCTATAAGGCTTTTACTTTCCACTTTCTACGGGATATACCAGTTAGTTACGTAAATACTCGGTGGGTGAACACAGCACAGGACATCTGAAGATTAGGAACTTCCCACTGTGTTTGGGCACCGTCA
>NW_007577825.1:441730-447960 GCF_000690725.1 Stegastes partitus
GTAGGAGAAACAGATGTCGGTCATAACATTAGCATGTTGGCAGAGGCGTTCGTGTGTTCGTATATAAACTGACGGGCTCCAGTTTATGGCTTCACACATCTGATACAGTTTAACATATTCACTGTCGGACTGAAGGATGTGAAATATCCTTCCTATTATTCAGTCGGTCGGTTGTGTTCTCTCACGTATTGTACTTTTTTTCTACCTAGAGCGTCTTAAAGAATATCCTGCCGTAAAACCAGGAAGACCTGACACGCTGTGGAGATTTTAATGAGGAAGGCTTTACAGGGTCTCTGTTTAATGTACAGGCAGCATCGACTTGAAGGAATGTACTTCAGAGCAAATCCACGATACTTCGATTTTACTGACTTTTTTTAAACTTGACTTTGATTTTATTGCGTTGTGCTGCGACTGTCTGCTCCACAAGAACTACTTGACAGATATAGTCAGGATGTAAAATCTTTACTACAGTACATCAATAATAATAATATTCGAATAGTAAAATAGACCTTTGCAGTGGTTTTTACATGGTAGTGTTGCTGCCTTTTACTTTCCTGTAATATTGAATCTCTCTTTTGCTGTTTTGGAGGCAGGTTCTAGAAATATCTGGTGGTTGGTCCACGTCTAGGCTAAAATATCTCAACCAAAAATTGAAGGAAAGCTATAAAATTTGAATGAATCTTAATGACTTTTAATGGATTTCCTTTCATTTCGCCTCATACCACCATTAGGTTCAAGTTTTTATTTGTCCAATCCTTTGGTTTAAGGCCATATACCTGCAAGACTAAGTAAATGTAATGCCTGGTAAACCATAGATGGATACGTCCTTGGGTATAGATGTGTCAAAGGATCTGCATTCGGAGACATGATTTGTGGTGATTGTAGTTTTTCATCTCTTTTGGTAATTTTGTCTCATTAATGATTTTGTGTTAATGGCTCCTTACGGATATAAGCATCTGGAACTCCCAAATATTTACTGATGAAGCCTCTTGGATGAGAGGTGAAACGTCTTCAAGAAACTCAAGCAAGTCCAGTTGTTATGATTAAACTACAAGAATAATAATTTTGTGCCTCTTGGTTGTCATCTTGAATCTCTTCATGGCTGTCATTTGTTCCCATTTGGTCATTTTTAATGTCTAATTTGTATTGTTTTGTGTCTCCTATGAGTAATTTTAAATCTCTTCATGGCTGTTATTTGTTCCCATTTGGTCATTTTTAATGTCTAATTTATATTGTTTTGTGTCTCCTATTGGTAATTTAAAATCCCTTCATGGTTGTTTCATTTTGGTCATTTTTGTCTCAATCTCATTCGTTTTGCATGTTTTTATGTTTGATTTTACATCACATTTTGGTCATTTTGCGCCCTATATTGTTAATTTTGTCTCTTTTGTAGTCTGGTTGCCTTTTTTCTTGGTTGTTTACATGAGATTCTGTGTCTCATATTGGTCATTTTTGTCTGTTTGTGATCATTTTGCATCTCTTTCTGGTTGTTTTTTGTCCTGTTTAGCTCATTTTGTGTTTCTTCTAGATTGTTCTGCACATCTTTATGGTTGTTTGCATTNTCTCTAGAAAAGAATGCAACCCATCATCATCATCCAAAGATCACCCATCTGCCCTGAATGAGAGCTTGTAAATATGCTGCTTTAGACCCAAAACTGGCTCCTCATGAGCTCCATATTGTGTAGAATTGAGCAGTAATGCAACATTATGATTTACTGGCTCTCAGTAAACTAAAAATGATGCTCATTTTGCTCAGTTCTGCTGCCTACATTTGAATTCCTGAGCAAACTGTAGCTTTAAACATGAGCTCTATTTGCTGTAAGGCAGGAATTCAAATACATATGACTGCAGTGAACATCAAGTTGACCTTTTATGTGATTTCTGACATCAAATATAAAGCATAAAGTCGTGATGTTCATTTCATCCACATACACTTTGTCTCCTGCCACTTCCACTGTAAGAATCTTCACTTTATAGCCTCTGTTCTCCGTTTTATTTCCACCTGTCACCATATTTTGTGCTCCCCGGTGAGATTTTTACGTCCTCGTTGAACAAAAAAAAACTCAATTACACGCTATAAAAGCCGAGGCCTCGTCTGAGCGTTTGTGTCTGTGACGGTTCAGAGATAACTGAAGTGCAGCGGGATCTGACAGAGCAGATAAAATGGTGAGGGGGAACCGAGTCCTCCTACCAGCACCAGGGTGAGCAGCAGGCCAATCTGGAAGAGGCAAACAAGAACAGCATGCGGCTCAGATGTGTCCTCGCTTACTCTCTTTGCCTGTTCCAAACCGTGGGAGGAGGAAGAAGAGGAGGAGGTGGAGGAGGAAGACAAACAAGAGGAATGGGAGGAAGAAAGGATCCTGAGCACAACTTTATCTGACTATCCTACAGCTGGAGGGAATTAGAGATCAGAAGGGGAAACGCTGAATCAGAAAACTGCACGAAGAGCTCGTCATCTCTCAGCGCTGTTGGAGAAACGGCTCATGTTTGAGGTCAAAAACACATTTGTGGGAAACTCCTCCAGCTTATCGATACCTTCTATCTGGTACTGCAGAGCATCCGTCACGTGGACACGAGGAGACCGCAGGTTATTTATAACTGCTCAAATCCCCCCACAGAGGCTCAGGCAACATGTGTTGAGAGAAACCTGACGAATGTGGCCAGGTGCTCCCCCGAGTGTGTGTGTGAACGGGAGTGTGTGTTTGTGTGTGTTTGTGTGTGAACGGGAGAGTGTGTGTGGGAGTCGCAAAAGGAAATGAATGTGGGGATTTTCTTGCCTTCGCTCCCAAACACTCATCACTTCCATCATCGTGCTCAGATATGAGTGTCGGTGCCATCAGAGGGAGGAGGTGCGATGTGAAGAGTCTCAGCCTGATTTTNAGGTGTGACGCTTTTCATTTTAATGGAGTCTTAATGAGACACTGAGTACCGAACAATACCCAGTTTGTTATGTTTCAGTGTTAATAGTCCTGACATTGGGGATGCAGGTTGGCTGTCATGGACCCGAAATGGCTGCTGATTGATTGTTTCTTTGGTCGGAAAGAACAGAATTAATCAGCTCTGTCTTGCTGTCTTTCCTGGAGGCAGTTTAGGGCAGATGTGATGGAGGTGAATCACGCCAGTTTAAAGGTAAACTTATACCTAAAGAACACATTCACAAGGACTTTACAGTTTTAATCCCCACTGTTGACTTCAAGTACAAAGTAATTTGTGGTAAAATTGAAGTTCTGTGCTTCATTTGTTCCTGAATCTAAAGTGATTTGGTTCTTGGATCACCTCTGGATCAAATCCTCCTGATTTGGAGTGTGGGATGTGTAGTTCCCTGTACATGATTGGCTGCTCTTTAAGGGGGTCCAAGCATCCTGATTGGTCCAATCCAATTCCTGCAATCAGGAAGAAGGCTACAAAAACCTGCTTAACTCCACATGTGCAGCGGATTTCTGCAATAATCATGTTGTGTTAGCCAGGAGGTACTCATCTAACTACGTGGGCTCTGAAGAGGCCAAAACTGATCGACATGTGTTCCAGTTATTCAGCGACATCAGGAGCATCAGTGGACTGAGGTAAGTTTATTTTAAAACTCTCACAAATCCTCGTTTGTTAGTGTTCTTTGATTTAATAGCACACACACCAGCCACTTTCTCCTTGTTGCACTCAGTTTTGCTTTGCTCCTTTTTGAATAAAAAGCTTGATTTTACCAAAAAACAACACCTGAGCGGTGAACTACACAGCCAGGCCTTCTTTTTTGTTTGCAAGCTCAACAAATCCTAAAACCCCAATCGGAGATAACAGCAGTGGCTCTGTGCACGCTCTCATAATGGGGAACTTTTTAAATTCATCCTCTGCACAAAACGGACTAATGGAGTGGCGCCTACTTCAGTCAAGAGGAAAAGGTTGTTATAGTGGAGGGCTACAAAGAATATGGAAAAAAAACTATAACAGTAAAAAGTGCTGCGACTGCAAATGATACAAGAGAGAGATGATGGTAGAAAATAGTTAATTTTTAGTCATTTATTTTTTTAACTCAATGATTCTCAGTGCAGCCAGTGACTTCAAACACAACTAAACTGTAAATGTTAATCATTTAAACATGATCCTATGTAAATGCATTTAGGTCTGACACCATTCAATAACGAGGATACGAAATAAATGTTGCTGATTCAATATTTTCTGTTTATAAATGCCATCAGACTATTAGATTTTCTGATCTGTGTTCTGCTAGCTGCAGTGTAAAATGGACTTTGCAGCAGAAAGNGTACAAAACTGCAAAAAATAAAAACTTAACTAACCAAACAAAGAAACCTTGACTTCCAGACTGCAACATCTCAATAACTAATGGATTGATTGCTGTTATATTTGACACAGATATTGGTTCCCTCAGGACAAATTGTAATAACGTCTTGGATCCTGTAACATTTCTTGTAGAACCATTTCTCAACTTACTTTTGTTGAAGTATTAAATATCTTTAAACTTACATTACCACTGGACCTTAGGATATTGTTGCTGTTATTGTGCAATGGATCCCCTGAAAACTGTGAATGACCAAACTGTAGATGTAAGAATCACTCACATATGGGACTAATGGAGCACATTTTCATTTCATTTCATCCTCTCCTGGAACACATTCAGCGTTCAACTCACAAAGCGCAAAACAAAAGTTCAGACTTTGGCTCCGTTCTCACCTCTGCACAGCTGCCTAATAATCGTGGCATGAAGTGGGTGTGAATGGAGAAGAGGATTGTTGATTTGAGAAGAAAACAAAAGTTGTTGGAGGCGGCTCTGCAGCTCCACGATCCTGATGTTGGAAAGATGTGGGTTCAGGGGGATTTCTGGAGCTGCGACCATCCGACGAGCAGCTGTGGTGACGCATGCTGCTGCCTTCGGTTGACGTGTTTAGGTCCAATTATCAAATGTTTGCATCCAAACGTGTAAAATTAAGATGGTAAACGTTGGCCTTTCCAAACAGCGTGTTAGCAGTTAGGATGCTGACGTGTAGTACTTACGTACTACTTAATGACACACACACAAAAACTAAACCCTAAAACATGTAGAATAAAGTGTAACGTTCCAAAACTGTAAAAATTAAGGAAAATATCTGTTAAGTATTTTTAGCAAATTTAAATGGAATAAAACTAACTTGATGGCCATATATTGTAAAACATGTCTTGATTTTTGATGTGCACATTATGTACAGTTTTGCATGTCAGTCAGCATGCAAATCAATATTATTTTAATATCTGTAATTTATCAAAACAGGTAAAATCTGTAAAATAAAAATAAAAAAACAACCTTACTATACTACTACAGATACATACTACATATTCTTGCAAATATCTGTAAACTAACTGTATTTTTAGCCAATTTAAATACAGTAAAATAGTCTAATTTCACTGAATGTTGAACAAACAAATAAAAGAACAAACTACCATTTCTATAGATTTAGATTTTTGATGTTATGTACAGTTTGGGCCTGTTTATTTTTTTTATTAACATGTAAATTAATGCTTTTTTGTGCTTTTACTAGTTATATGTGGCTTTACAAAACATGGAAAATCTATAAATTAACAGTTTAAAAAAATGAGTTACCATTTTTCAATTAGTTTAATATACAGATTTTTTTTCTTTTAAAAAACTCCAAATATCTGTAAAATAACGTAATACTTTGACAGATATAAATACAGTGAAAATATATAAATCTACAGTCAAACGTAAAAAAGCAACAAACAAATTACCTTTTGTACAAATACTGATTTTTGATGTAAATATTATGGGCCTGTTTTTTACTGTCAACATGTACATTTTTACTTTTTTGTGGGACTTTTTTCTAGTTCTTATCTATAATTTAACAAAACTGGGAAAATCTGTAACATACCAATTAAAAACTGATTTACCATTTTTCACTGAAACAGATTTTTTTTTCTTTCAAATAACTGCAACTATCTGTAAAACGACAATACTTTAGCTGATGTAAACACAGTAAAAACTAGTGTAATTTTAGGGTTACACTATAAAAGAACAAATTATGATACATAACATGATACAAATTCTGTTAACGTCTAAACAATACTTTTTTTGTGACTTATCTGAAAATCAACACAACAGGAAAAATCTGTAACGTAGCAGCAGATTGCTCAGGACATGAATGTTAAAAACTACACACAAAAGAACACCTACTTTTTTTGTTTCTATAGTGGATGAAAGTTTCCCGTAAACAAATTAAAAGAAGGAT
>NW_007577825.1:448765-449941 GCF_000690725.1 Stegastes partitus
ACAGGACATCTGAAGATTAGGAACTTCCCACTGTGTTTGGGCACCGTCATCTGATAGCATGTATGCTTCAAAACACCTCCAAAGTTCGACAATGACTACTTCAATTACAACTTTTTAGTTGATGGGATATGAAATGAAATGAAATGAAATGAAATAAAAATGAAATGAAAAATATTTTATTTATCCCAGAAGGGAAAGTTAATCTTGTAAAAGCTCACTTTTTTTATTTTTTATTCAATATAACATATATTTATGCAACAATAATAATAATCATTCAGTCAGTCAATTGTCAGTCAGTCAGATTTGTTTTTTTAAGGTGATGGCTGTTGGCAGGAAGGAATTCCTGTATCTCTCCGTTCGACAGCGAAGTTGACGCAGCCTCCCACTGAACACACTCTGTTGGTTCTTTCACTGTGTTGTGGAGAGGGTGAGAAGAATCCTCCATCATCTTCATCATCTTGTGCAGCATTCTTTTTTGAACAATCAACTCCAGTGGTTCCAGAGTTATCCCCAGCACAGAGCCAGCTTTCTTGATCAGCTTGTTTAGCTTCTTTAAGTCTCTGGTTCTGATGCTACTGCCCCAGCAGATGGCTGCAAAGCTGATATGCTGAAGAGTTAAAGGACTAGTGGAACATTTTGGGAAATAAGCTATTTCTATTGGACTAGAACTACTTGGTGGGCTATCTCCACCTACCTACTTTACTAAAGGACAGTTTATGATTTCCACTTTGCGCCTTTATGTGGATTCTGTTCACTGCTATCAGTCTGCTACCCATTACCCCTCATAACCAACAAACTGGGTTCTTGTTGCTGTTTGGAAAAGGCTTTGGCTTTCCACTCTCTACAGGATATACCAGTTAGTTACACGATTAATCCTGATGTGAGCACAGTGCCAAACATAGCACAGGATATCTGGAGAATTTACAACTTCCCGCTGTGTTTGGATTGGTTTTGATTTGTACATGGGTTCCATTCCCAAAGTCCAGCAATGACGACTTCAATTACAACTCTTGAATTGATGGGATATAAAGGTGTGGATGAATGAGACTCAAAGTCTGTCCTTATAACAAGGATTGGTTTTGTAGACTATTTGTTTTCTTAGCAGATGTGCAGTCCTAATGGTCGACTGGACTCTACCGGACTTGGGTGGATGATGGTGTTTACGCCACGCTAACC
>NW_007577825.1:458537-489660 GCF_000690725.1 Stegastes partitus
GTTCGGTGTCTCAAATTGATAATTTAATGTCTCTCCGTGATCATTGTGGAATTGGTTTGGTCATTTTGCATCCATTTGGGATGATTTTTCAACTCTTTATGGTAGTTTTTTGTCTAGTTTTGACCACTTTGCATCTCTTTGTGGTTGTTTGCTATTGATTTTGATAACATTGTGTGTCATGTTGGTAGTTTTGTGCCTCTTTGTGGTCATTTTTCCATTTTTATAGTTATTTGTATTTGATTTTGGTCCATTTGTTTCACATTTTGTTCTTTTGCTGTCTCATATTGGTTATTTTTTTTTGCCTCTTTGTACTCATTTTGCATCTCTCTGCAGATGTTTTTCGTTCCATTTTGGTCATTTTGCATCTCTCTTGGTTTTTGGTTTGTTGGATGCAGAATTTACTCTCCTTCTATCAAGTACCACAACAAAACAAAGTCTTCTAATATATTGTCTTTAACATTAAGTAAGTTTGTTGCACTTTGCATTGCTCTCTTGCAGATTCAAATGATTCGGACTAAACAAAAGCCCGTGTTCACTCTCCACACCCTCTACTGTCCACAGGACCTTTTCACAGAATGAATTCATTTATCAGGAGGTCTTGAGGAATCCTGCCCACCCAGGTCTAAGTGCATGACTTATGACAGCTGTGAGACACTTATTTTCCAGCCTCTAATAGGTTCACGGGTGTAATTTTACAGCCTCATGAACGAGAGCCTCCGACTCACGCTGACACAGCAGGTCTTCGTTGGCAATTTTCTCCTGCTTCCTTCCGCTCCAACGTGACGGAGGAAAAATGGTAACACTTCACTTTAAGTGCAGCGTAAGTCAACATAAGTGCTTTATAATGTGCTCACTGTCTGCATCATGCTTTCATTATAGGCACGTCAGGAAATTAACCTCAGTTTTATACATGAGGCCTCAACATCGTGAATCAAGCACATGCTGTGGATGAACCAAAAAATATATGTGGCTGCTTCTTCTGCTTCACCAAATGCATTTTACAGCATCCTTGCTGTTGTAATGGTGGCATGCAAAGCACAACAACCTTTTATCAGCTTCTCCATCAAGCTGTGAACCTCTGCAGGTTTCACACAAACATCTGGATGCATCACCAT
Organism: Stegastes partitus; assembly: GCF_000690725.1. Taxonomy (NCBI): domain Eukaryota; kingdom Metazoa; phylum Chordata; class Actinopteri; family Pomacentridae; genus Stegastes; species Stegastes partitus. The sequence continues at coordinate 459,653 of NW_007577825.1, forward strand.
GACGACAAAGGTGCAGTGTTTCCCCCTGCAACGAGCGGGGAGAGAGGTATTTGCAACCAAAATGCGGAAATTATTATAATCAGAGGAGGAATCTAAACACGCACCACCACACCAAGACCAAACAGAGAGCAGAATATTTAAACACAGGGAACCAGTTTTCCACAAATATGGGATCATTTTACAGGCTTTAGTCTTTATTTTTTGAGAATACATGAGGCAACAGAACATGACTCCTTCTTATATCTTTACACTCGCTTTCAGGTAATTATAGTTTTTCAGGTGCTGCTGCAAATATACCTGAGAATAAATAAGCTTCTGGAAGGCTTGAAGAAAATACAGCCTTAGATCTTTAGTTTGGTGCTTTATATTGTGGTGCATATGAATTCAGTCAACCGTCTCGTGATCACTCAGGTGTCGAAATTTGACTGTCAAACTGAAACTAACACTCTGTTGTTGTTGCCGCTGGGTTGTGACTCATTTCTGTAATGCAACTTGGATGACAGTTACTTTGGGTTTGGAAGGTGCTATTGAAATCACCTTTTTGTCATTAAACGTGATAAAATATGAATTTTTTTTTTTTAAACCTTGCATATTTTTCCATTTTAAAATGGTAAGGGAGGAATTTTTTGCAATTATGCCTGAACTATTTAAATTAATTTTTTATTGATCTCTAAGTGAAAACTATTAGATATGTGCAGATGTTTGCAACTATGCAGCTATATTTATGTTAGTTTGGCTTGAAAGCATGTTAACTCTTGCTAAGTGCAGCTAAGACTGCTGGAAATGTTTCCAGGTTGTTCCAACAAAGTAAAATTTTGCCCTGATGGTGGCGCGAGAGGAGAAGTTAAAATGGTAAATGGTCACTTATATAGCGCTTTTATCCAAAGCACTTTACAATGTGTTTCTCATTCACAAACACATTCATACACCAATGGCGACAGAGCTGCCATGCAAGGTGCTGCCTGCCATCGGGAGCAACTTCAGGTTCAGTGTCTTGCCCAAGGACACTTCCACTGTGGAGGGGCGGGGGATTGAACCGGTGAGTTAGGTGACAAAAGTGACCACGGGTGATCCTCAAAGGGTTAGTCACCTACATTTTGTGACAGTCCATCCACAAAGGTGAACCTAATGGAGCTGGTCTTCTCCTGCTGGGAACCATGAATATTAATCAGATGTCGCTGCAGTTCATCCAGTAGCAGCAGTAGTTCTCTGATTCTGATATTAGCATGTAAATGATAATTAAAGCAGCAACGAGTGCTTAGAAGAAGAGCGCAGGCACAAGAGCTGGCAAGGTCATCCTCTTTCACAACACAAAATGTATGAACAAGCTGAATTTACTTGTCACAACCCCTTTCGGGGAAAAGGCTGGAATATGCTCCGGTGCCAAACATCCTCTGCATGTTTTGCATCAACTGCCTCAGTGTCTGTGGCCTTGGTGGGGATTTTTTTATTTTTTTTTTCCTGCGACAGCAAGCGTCTTTGTTGCAGAGAAGAAGGGTGACAGCCAGACGGACGGGCACTCTGGATGTCTGTTGGGGCTTGTTTGTGTCTGTTGCCATAGCAACTGGCAGGCTGCGATGGCATAGCACTGGCGGAGGCGGCGGCTGCTACGTGATTCACGGACACCGAGGGCGGCCGAGCGGAGAGAACGACTGGAAACAAGAGCCCCAAAAAGAACCAAAGAGGAAGCATCTGGCGGAGGGCGGCCTCAGCTGCTTGCAAAGGCTGTGCTGCTACCCACAATGCATCAGCTTCAGAAGGGTCCTGACTTTAAATAATCTCACCACAAGGTCCATTTAGTAGCTGCTCTGGAGCTGCATCATGTAATCCTCTTTAATCTTTACCCTCTGTTGGGACAGCGTGTGCTCACGTGCAGTGGAAAGAAAACGTGTCGTGTAATAAGAGGAATTTAGAGGTTTTTAATTAACTTTTATGGGAGCTCATAATCGATTTTTGGTGCATTAAGGTGGAGTTTTATTAATTTATTGGGCTGGTTTGCACTGATGTAGTTCTGGTTAAGTTGCATGTCATGTGTTTGAACAATGATGGACAACAGCATCCTTCTTTTAACATCTTATCTTGTAGATTAATGTGTTTCTATAGTCACCGATCTTGTCACATATGTTGGATCCTTACAGTGCTGAGAAGGATTGAAATTTGGACATCGACAAATGCACCTATACATGCTGCTCTCTGATTGAAAACTCCTGGATATTGAACTTTATGAGATCATTATACCAATAATTACTGCATGTTGCTTGTGATGACTTGGATGTCTTGTTATATTTATATCAGTTTCACATCGTTGGAGCTCTTGAAACCTTTGCAAAACTTACACAATTGCAAAAAATGCACATTGGACAATATATATAATGAACTTTTTAAGGTGAGGTTTGACATATGTTGCAGGAAAACCACTGACTAGATCATCAGCTTGAAGAACTGATGCAAAAATGCCTCAAAGATGTAAATGATACTTAGTTCAGGCAGAAGTAGAGCATTTGTGTTGGGATTTAAATGGATTAGGGGGATGCAACCAAACTAAATGACAAAAGAGATACAAGTAATGGCTTGGATTTAAGTTATTTTCATACAGAAAATCTACATGGAGACAGAAAATAAATAAAAGACATGAGAAGTTTTACAAAGCGTTTAATCAGATCGCCCGCTTTAATGTCAGGACGAGAGAAGAGGACAACCATTTCATGGTGGGAGTGCAAAATCAGAAAACAGAATCTAAACCCATAAAATAAAAGCATGGGCACACAAAATGTTTCCTCTGGATGAAAGCACAGTTTGTTTGCTGGTTTTTGTTGTGACTTCTGAGCAAGCTTCCATCTAGTTTCCAGGCAACATTTTCAGTGCGGGGTCCGAACCTGTCGACCAAGCAGAGAAGACGCACGTCAGACGGTGCAAAGTGCGCGGATGGATTTGGTTACAGTTGAGGTCGATGCAAATGGCATGAAAATGTGAGAAAACAAGCAAATGAACGGCTGAATGACGGACGTGTGCACAATACCTGTCTATTTATATGTGTAACTTTCGGCTCCGCCGCGTCCGAATCCTGGCAAGAAGAAAAAAACAGATGAATACATTTTTAAATATAATGTGTGGAGATGACTACTGGATACTACTGGAGCTATTACTCTCACTTAATGTAAGTGAGTAAAGAGACAATCGGTGTGTGAGCTTATCAGGCGATAACATGCGCTTTGATAGCAGCATTTACAGCCTCACAGCTACAAAAACATTGTCCTCACTCAGGACGTTCCCACCTGAGACAAAATCTTAGTGAGTGAGGCGGCACCAAGTCTGACCTTGACTTTTTTAAAACTTTTTTTAAGAGCAGTTACATTTCTTGATGTTGTGAGGGTGGCATGAGGAGGTCAGTGATGTATTTATTGTGTTACTCAGATTATGCTTACCTCCAGGTCCGTACAGTGCACTATAGCAGGGATTGTGACAGTATGGCTTTCCCTCATGCTGGAAGAGACAAAGTAGAGGTACAGATATTTTTTTAAGAAAAGGAGATTCATGTTATTTGCCAAATTTGCACATATTTGTCGTGTCATCTCTGTATTAAGTCCACTAGTGTTTTTTGTTGTTGTTGTTTTTTTTAAACCCTGTGTGCATTGTATAAACCTTTTTAGGATGTCTTGTAATTCTGATTTCTTACCTCAGCATGTGAGCCAGCTGACAGCGTCTTGTTGCACTTCTCGCACTTCAGACATGGTCTGTGCCAGTCCTTTCCCAGTGATGACACCCTCTCAGCTGCAAAACACAAGAAAAAAAAGATTATCGCACGTGGGTTAGGTCAGATGTGCAACCCATATGACCTCAACGCGCTGCAAATTTGAACCAATTAGATGTACTCTTTTGGAGATAAGTTTGAGGACATTATTGGGTGTGGTCGTCGAGGGGGAAAAAGGACCGAGTGTCCCGGAGGAATCTGCCCTCCTCGCGCCTCATAAATTCCAATAAAGACGTCTTTATCTGCGAGGATTTATCTGCACAAACACCCATCAGGAGGATCGTAAAAGTGGGAGGGAAACCCGGTTTAACCGTCTTGTGGTTCACGGACAAGAGGCTCAAGCGACTTTTGAGACTCGTCACATGATGAGGAGGAATCAGAGAGGGTGACCTCAGCCAGCGAGCACAAGAAGTGCTGAAAATGGAGAAGTGTTATCAGGACATGTACAGTGTGATGTAACTGTGGAGAACGTGATTAACATCTGCAGACTTTTTGAAAACATTGAAGAAAGTCAGGAACGACAGCAGATGTTTTTTGCAGGGTTGAAAATAACTCCGGTTTCAGGTGAAGCCCCCCCGGACTCTGAACGTACCCAAAATATCTGGACATGACATATTTCCTCCCTAAAAATAGCCTGATGTGGCCTGAGATTATGCAACGGGCAGCGGAAAATGGAGAAAGTGCTTCAGGGTGGGGTCATTCTCTCAGGCCAGCTCTATGAAAACAGTTCAGTTGAGTGTGGTGGCGCTTGGAAAGAAGTTTGACCCGAAATAATGACTGTACATAACTACAAATAACAAACCAGTGGACTGAGCAAACAGTGGCCTGGAGGACAGTCCATCTTCATCAGCTGTGATAATGCATATGCAGCTTGTTTTTCACTTCCCCTGTGGATCTGATAACGTTTGCTTTTGTGCACGAGTTATTTGTTCCACCAGATAATATGAGGAGAAGTGGGGTGTGACAGGCAGAAGAATAATCCAGTCTGCTTTCTGCATTAGCTCTGGCTGTCTGGAAGCAGTCCAGTGTACACAAACACACAAATCTGAATGGAAAAACACACCACGGGAGGAAAGCGCAGAAGAATTTGTTTCATTCCATCCCAGAAAAGATTAATGGCGAAGTTGCCACACTAGAAAAAGAGGCCAAGACTGCAACTTCAAGTATTATAATAAAGCTCTTTTTTGCATTTAGTTATGGAAGGATGCTTATTTGATTTGTTGCAGAGTTGGACGAGAAGTTGAGTTCATTTAGAACTGGGTATCATTATATAATCAAAAATTCATTTGTTATACAAAACCAGAAAAAAAGGTATTTCTGTACTTTGCTTTAAAACCAAGAACAAATGGAATCAGTTGTTAACTTTAGCCAGACCAGCTAAGACCAGCGGCTAACTGTTTGCAGTCTTGGTGCTAAGCTAGCTTAGTCTGACAACTTATATTTAAGTGGAATAACTCTGCATTTTTCAATACGTTTAGTTAATTTCTTCCGGAACATTAAAGGAGAAGGTTAATGTGTCTTTACAGTAAATACGATGCTCTAATGTGAACGTCTGGTTAGCTTTGATTAGCATAAGCAGGACGAAACAGCTAGCCTGACTTTGTCAGAACCAACATTGCTAAAGCTAACTAAATTAAAGAATAGTTTGACATTTAGGAAAACTTATTTGCTTTGTTGTGGGGAGGCAGATGTGTAGATTGATACCACGGTTGTGTTTATTAATTGCTAGCTTAGCGTAAAGACTTGCTGGCATGACTTTGTCGCAAGGTCATAAAATTTGGCTGCCAGTGTCTGTTAAGACAAATAATGAATGAAATCTCTCAATTTTGTGTGTTTTAAAAAAGGAAGATTCAATTGCAAGCTTTAAGGGTGTTGGTAGGCAGTTTTTGTTATGTTTTTACATATTTATGCTAAGCTAACTAGCTGAAGCTGCTATATTTAGCTTCTGGATGGGTATGGAAGCAGTTTCATTCCTCTTCTCTAAACCTGGGCCAGAATTCAAACTTCCAAAAATAGTCAAACTATTTCTTTGAGGTTGATGAACTTGAGGTTTTGAGTTATTAAAGACATTCATCAAGATAAATGCTGCCTGTGGGAACACATGGAGGAGCTCGTTTGTGGCTTCTCCATCGTTTTGTTCCTGTCGCTGCCTTAATGCACAATCGCTATACAGAGTTTCCAGCAGGAGCAAAGTAATGGACCTCTATCAGTCATGCAGGCAGCAGTAGCCTGATTTTTTCCATCTGAGAGCTCAGTAACATTAAGACGGATGAGCAGCGTAAAAAAAGATGGGAGGATCCTGGACTGCAGGGTGAAGGATTGAGACATGGAGTTTATAGAGGAGGTGAGGAATTGACAGTACAAGATCGTGCATCCATAAAAAGAGAGTACAAAGCTTTGTTTTCGGCTACTATGGAAGCGAACGCCCTCTTTTCCTGCATGGAAAAAGCCTGGTTGGCTTGTTCGGGCTGAAACAAATTGGTTTGCTTGTATTGGCGAGGAGGGGAGAGTTTATCCATGAACAGGGAGAATGGAAAGGATGCTTCCCCAGTCACACGGCCCATTCATCTGACTGACAGTCCAAAGACTTGGCTTTGTATCCTGCTTTGGCCTCGTCCTCTGAGCATCTCCCCGGAGAGAGTTTATCTGTTGCACTACTGAGCTGCAGACAATGTGCTAAATGGATTAAGACACGAATAAAATGGAGCTGCTCCTTTTTTTTTTTTTCCCTCCCCGGATGATGTAATTGGTCCCCTGCTCAGACGGCGTCCCCATGAGACGAACCTACAACATCATGCCGGTGTATTTCAGAAGAAACCTGCAGCTTCCTCAAGAAATTACTCACGAAGCCTCATCAGTCATCATCAGGGAGGACAATTCAATTCCTACTGGGAGCAAAGATCTGAGACTCCAAAGTAACACGATAACAAGAAAGCTCGCAGAGAGCAGCAACCTTTAAAGGCTGCGACACATTAATCTGAAGAAATGCATACATACGGGAAAACATGGGCACAGACTGAGCACATTAAAGGAGAGCTGGAAACTAACTAAGCACATTTACTCAAGTACTGTACGTTTTTTTGCAGCCGTCTGCTTCTGTTCTGTGGTGAATCATTGCACTTTGTACTCCACAACTATAATTTTATTGCATTTAGGATTAAGACAGAACATGCAAACCCTCAGGGTGTTCAACATATGTTCAGGTGAAGCACTGCTTTCACCTTAGTGCATCAATCATCATCAGTGGAGGCAGAAGTAATCAGATTACCAACTAAAGTAAAGCTGTTATAAGTAGATGTCCTGCATTTTGTAAAATTCCTAAAAAGAAAATGCACTTTCAGTTTTGTAAATGTATTTTTTGTGCAGAGTGGCTCCTTCAAGTAATGTATGTGAAAGGTTTAAAAGTACTTTCTACTCCAGAACTGTACTTAAAGTGCAATTTTGAGGCACTTATTCTTGTATTTTCTGCTACTTTCAGTGGGAATCACCGTTACTTTTCACCCTCCTGCATTCATTTCACCACTGTTTACTTTGCACACTAAGGTTTTGCATATAAAATGATGATGTTGCGCAATTTACATCTAACATTGCAAAAGTGCATAAAGTGCATTATTGGGCAAAAAGTGCGCTATTTACAAGTGAATGCATCACTAATATTGATGTAATAATGCAGTAAGAGGAGCCACATTACAGGATGACAGCTTTTATGTGTAATAGAGTATTTTTACTTTTCAAAAACGCTATCAAAACATTAACCAGCATCAATCTTTTTTTTTTCCTTTAACGTTTTAAATGCGCAATATTAAACTTTACGCCACTTTTTTATTTATTTTTTTTATTTCTGCCACGCTGTTGGTTCACTTCCTCATTTGCACAGAAAAGACGCCAGTTTGCATCAACGAGGAAACGTTCTCGATGCTCTAAAAAATAAATCAAAGAAATAAAATTTAAAAAAACAAGAGCGGATCTTACCGAAGTAAACCTCCTTCTGGCACTTTGGGCACTTTGGCATCTTGTCTGTCTGTCTGTGTGAATGTGGAGGAAATGAAGGTATCCTGCAGCTGCTCCACCTGTTCTCTGACTGACCACGCCTCGCTGTGAAGTGCAGATGTGCTGCGTCCCGTATTTATAGCGACGAGGAAATAGTTCAACTGAAACTTTTCTGTTTTTTTTTTGTTTTTTTCTAGCAGTGGGAGAGGCCTGAGCCACGCTGTGCTCAGCCTGTGCAGGAAACATCACATGGGCCACTGACATTAAACCATCACAGGCTTCCTTCACTTTTATTTGCCATTGTAAAAACTTTTTTTATGGGCCCTATGATAACAACTGAGGTGTTCCTTTATTCTAAAACACATTGCACACTTTTATATATATTATTCGGTGCAATGTTTATGCACTTTACTTGTGTTTTCTGCAACTTTCCGTGGCAGATGTTTCTATTTTTTAGTCCCCTGCATGATTTTTTTTATGACTATAGCTGCTGATTACTTTGCAAACTGTGCAATACAACATATTGTGATGCATGATTAATTTAACATCCCAGAGGTGCATAAAGATGCTCAAGTTTGCACCACCACTACTTTCATGAAATCATCAATAATAATAATGATGGTCTATTCTATATATTTTCCATTTTCCTTAAGTTTTATTTCTATTTTTCTACTCTTGCAGCCATTGGCATTTGATCAGGTACTAACCCTCTAAAGGGTCACAACATATTCCTCAATTTGTTATTACAGAAAATATGAGAAATATATATAATCTTGCAAAGTATTTGACTGCTTTACCACCTGCCAGGCTTATATAAAAAACAAAAAAAAAATAGGTGGAGGTCAGAATCATGTCTCTGTTGCAACCTTTGATAAGGGTTAATGAGTTAACTTCATTATGTTTTAAAGAATCAGGCCACTATCAGGTGGAGTTTCCAAGGACATTGTGATAGAAATGATAATGTGCAATAAAACATCGAAACAGGACATTTCTGATCACATTTCATCACTGTAACTAAAGTGCAGACTCCTCATGCAAACTCCTGAACCTGATAAGTAATCAGGTGTTCAGAGGGATGTGTTTCATTCTCCAGCCGACTAATTAAGACGCCTTTGTGGAACAAACACTGAATTATTCATTCTCTGTACAAAAAGTGTTTCTATTCCAGCTTAAACCTCTGTAGCAGCCTCGTTTCTCACCATCCTAGAGTTCAAAGCTGCAGCAGAAGAGCTGTGTGAACAATATGTGACGTATTCACTCAATCACCCTAAAAATCACACATAAGCAAAAATATTATATCCTGCTAAAACATGCCAGAGTTCAGAAGCCTAACTTCTACTACTCTATTATTTATCTTCTTTATGACTAGAGTAAAAGGGCGTCCCCGCTGCTCTGACTTGATATGCGACTCCACCAATCTATTCACTGCTCAATGGCAGGATAACCCTCCTGATAAATAATCCAAGTCAAGGTGAATCAACAGAGCTGGCAGTGACTGATCGAACGCCTTTGTTCTGCTCAAAGAGCTTTGTGGAGTCAGTGCAGGCTTTCTTTATATATAGTTACAATGGCAAGAAAAAGTAAGTGATCCCTTTGGATTTACCTGGATTGAGTGGTCAGAAAATGGGATCTGATCTCCGTGTAAGTCACAGGTATAGACAAACAAAATGTGTTTCGGCTAATAACGCACACACAGTGATGATATTTACTTTTTTTTCTGAATACACCCTTTAAACAACCACGGTGCTGGTGTGAAAACAGATGTGAATACTTGGATTTATTAACATTGGCAGCAAGAACAAGCAAGTGTTTCAATGCTCAAGATGATTTTTGGACCATTTTTCTTCACAAAAATGCTTCAGCGCCGCCATATTATTACGACGCCTTGTATGAATGACTTTCTTGAGGGGATTTTATGGCATCTTCATGAGGTTAAGATCTAGGCTCTGTGTTTGATGCCGTTCTGTTTTGGTGTTGTGGGTCATTATCCCGCCCCATCACTCAGCTTCTACTGAGCTACAGGTGGCAGCCAGCCAGCCTGACATTATCCTGTAATATAACTCAATAAACCTAATTTTCCCTGTAATAATGGCAAGATGTGCACGTCCAAAGGTAGCAAGATAATGATGCTGCCACCACCATGCTTCACCATTTGGGTGATGTTCTCGTGTTAATGTTCAACGGCTTTTGAATACAAATATACATGATGCCATATGTTCATCCCAGACGATTCAACCTTAGTGTATTCAGTCCAGAAAACGCCGCACAGGAGTCCATTTGAGGTGTGCAGTTTTTAAGATGAAAGAGGTTAAAGGTGAAACCGATAGTTAAGAATCAATCAAATCAAATCAAGTTTATTGTCATCATCAAATAAATGGTTGAAACCAACAGCTGCAAATACTTTAGTCGTTGCTGAAAAGTTAGCTTACAGCACCAGTTTAGACATCTTAGTAAATGTTAAACAGTAGAAAAAGTTAGATAGCTTACAGGGTGAAAAAATAAAAGTGTCTGAAATACTTAAAACTTAAAAACAAAAGGATAAATGGCCAGAGCATGAGAAATCTGTAAAAAAAAAGTGACAGTAGTGTGAATGCAAACTTTACCAAACCAGCCAAACATTTACAATTCCACTGTATGAATAAAGCATCCTAACAATATACATTTGTGAATAATTTTTAGTGGCAAAAATAAAAAAATAAAATAAATTCACATGGAAACACGTGTCTGGTTTTGAACTGAATCCAGCAGAGCAGTGGCTGCACAGCTGCTGGCTTGTTGTTTTCTGTTATCTCAGTGTTGCAGGTTGGTTTGTGATTGCGCCATCACGATGATGAAGATGACGAAGATGATGATGTCACATGTGTCTCTGGGTTGGACTTTGTTTTGATGCTGAGCTCTCAGAGTCCCGGCTATAATCATTACAGCACAAGAAGATCACACCCTAACCCAGGGCGACTTTTGACCAACAGTATCAGCAAGTTTGAAAAGTTGTTGCTTGAAACACCGTGTGTGTGTGTTTGTGTGTGTGTGTTTGTGTGTATGCGTGCGTGCGTGCGTGTGTGTGTGTGTTTACGTTTACTTTTATGAGGTGTCTCTGTGTGCTGCATATGGCGGCACACCTTCAGACTGAAGTAAGGCTGAAGTCAGAGTTGAGTCACTTCTAAAAGATAGCACACCCTCTGTCAATCGCACATGTCGCCATGGCAACCAAACAAAAACTGGTGTTATCAAGCCGACTACTACAGAAATCTGTCACACTTTTTTTTTTTTTTTTACTTTGTTGAGCATTCTGAGGATCTAATCAAGATGTCCTTTTTGTAGTAGTTGTTTTAAATGTGATTAAACACACGATTGAACTGATATCTCTGCTGCCAGTCAGCATGGAGGGATTACTGACTTACTTTGCAGGTGTTTTCCAAAAGTTGTCTTCCTGAGGAATCATCCATGCGACTAGCGTCACTAATCCGATCTCAAGTGCTGACATTCTGACTTGGCACACCATTGTGGTATAATTTCACAATAGCTGACTAAAATAATAAAGATTCTGCACAAAAATAGATTGTAATACAACTCACAGGGACAGATTTACCTGCATAGACTCTCCAAAGTCTTTGGATGAGAAGACCACCATGTCATTTTCTTCATGGGCTGGTTTCCATTAAATCAGAAGCAGAAGCTTCACCGCAGATTCATCAGCGAGTTAATATCTCTCAGCCACCCAGGTAGCCAGCGGGGGTCACGCCTCAGCGGCCTGCTTTCTGCTCTCCTGGGCTTCAGTCCAGCTGCTGCGACTGATGTGTTGCTGCCTTGTAATTATATCTCGCAGTGATCAGCTCTGCTCCCTTCAAATTAGACGAGATTGACGTGGAGGTTTCGTGTTCTGCATCGCCGATCGAGTACAGTGAAAGCACACACAAACCGCTACCACATGAAGACATCAGTGAGCACACAGACATCAGCGGGGTGCTACATGTGCACTGGTTGAACCGTGCAGGCCGATGAAGCTTCAGGTTGAACAGTTGCAGCTGCTAATGGCGGCAGAATGGATTAGCCACACCATGCTTTTGGCTCCTCTTAGATCACGTTCTGGGTGTTATTGAAGGAATTTGGGGTGTTTAAGGACTTGCTGACGAGACTTAGGAGAGTTAATTTGACTAATTTATTCATTTAAGTCTTCCTTTCATCAGGATAATTATCACCTGACCTGATCTGGCCGGTGTTTGTCTCATTAGAGTGCTTCCCACTGCAGGAGTTTAAGGCAGGAGCAAGGTTTTACAGTAAACACCTCTTTAAGGCTTTCTGCTGCCGTTGCTGTGCAGGATCTGGCAGCTCTGACCCTAACGCTAACTAAACCACAACAAATATTACTTGTATATGCAAGTACAAAACAGAACATTAGATGGGTCGCTATGCTATCACCAATCGTCGCTAAACCGAGCACGTAGCTTCAGTGTTTCCCCAAAATAGTGACATGTTGTGGTGGAACATTTGCATGCAGGAAGACGAGCAATGTGATTAAAATAAATGAATATACAAAACAAAAGGGGCTGCTGTACAGCACGAGGCAACTCCTCTGCAAAACGTGAGATTTTAAGTATGGTAGGTTGAAGAAAGCGGTAACTCACAGATAATAGTGACAAAGTGCCTTAAATGAGCAGCCAAGCAGCCTCATACCTGCATCCTTTATGCAGTGAGTCAGATTAAGAAGCGTGCAAGGATATACAGACGTCAGAAAAATGGTGCACGTTGCTGTTGTCCTCTCTGAGTTTAACCCATCAGCATTTGTCTCCTCTGAGTTTATCAAATCAAGATAAGTCAAAGCTTGCGTACCAGTTTTTCAGGGCCATTTAGAAGTACCACTTTATTCTCCCTTTAAAATGACCCTGAAAGAGGCTCTGCTTGAGTGGTGCCTGTAGTCAAAAACATCGAGCTGCTTTTGTGTTTTGGTTCCCCACTCTTATCACTGCCATTTTCTGGACACTTCACTTAGAAAGTGATTTGTTTCTATTCTGTTTTTGCCTTTCAAACTAACTGAGAACTGCACAGTAAAGCGTTGTCCGGCAGTGAGTCTGAAAAAAATGACATTCTAATATATGTTAAAAAAGATTAAGACCAAGCAGTATTTCAAAAATTATGTCATGTTTTCCTCCACGAGGGCAGTCACACTGCTTTTCTTTTTATTTAAACACATGCAACCCATGCAGTGACCTTTCACCAGTTAATTCATATGATCCATGTGACCCCTTTGCTCAAACTCCCCCAAAATGACTTGCAGAGCAGCAAAATGAGCTCAATAAATTTCTTGTCAAGAGTCTGAAAATAGTCTCCGCTCTGCTTGTTTAATTTTTGGTCTGGGTTTTGTTGGATCAGCAGTGTGATTATACACAGTGATGGATCAGGGCCCGCGCGTGGAAACAATGCATCTACGAGGTCTGGTTTTAGGTGAAGAGGGAGTGAAGGAAACCAGCTGAGGCAGGGTGTCGGCCATCACTCCTACAGATCTGTCGGATGAAGACCCAGAAGAGGATGAAGAGGGAAGCACAGCAGCCTGATGGAGGACACTGTGTCCATTCACCGGAGCGCATGATGTCAGAACAGCTGAGTCATGGAGGGAGGTGTTTCAGGTTCACACGCCTCGAAACTCTCTGATGTTCACACGTCGTAGGCGTTCATGTACTGTACATTCAGATATGTTAGCGTGGACACACAACAACACAGACGCTGAGTACATTACGTACTGTAAAGTGTTTTTATGTCTCATGTGCTTGCGAGAATTATCCCCCAACTGTGCAGTTACTTGAACTTTATGGAGCGTTTTAGCACCTTTCAGCTCATTGTTTTGGTTTAAAGGATCCTGGTTTTGTATGGTGTCGGTCACTCCCACTGCTTCATCCACTTCATTAAGTTCTGCGAAGGAATTAGGGTTTGGACACAAAACAGCACATTATAGAGACTAATTCACTCTTTGCTTTGGAAACAGCTCACCAAACTGATCCAACGTTAAACCTACACTGTAAAAAAACAAACAAAAAAACAATTAAAAAATGGTGATGATGTGATGCAATGCTGTAACTTCATGAAGTGTGGACAAACAGTGAAAATGACAGCAAATATCTGTAAAATAAAGATCATTTTAGGAGATTTAAATACAGTTTACTGTTACCTATTGTGAAAGAACAAATATAGGAAAATCTATAAAATAATTAATTTTTTTAATTCCTTAATATCCATCCATCCATCATCTATACACCTCTTAATCCTCACTAGGGTCATGGGGGGCTGGAGTCTATCCCAGCTGACTCAGGGTGAAGGCAGGGGACACCCTGGACAGGTCACCAGTCTATCACAGGGCTACACTTAGAGACAGACAACCAAGCACACTCACATTCACACCTACGGACAATTTAGAATCATCAATTAACCTCAACATGTTTATGGACTGTGTGGGAGGAAGCCAGAGAACCCGGAGAGAACCCACGCTGCACGGGGAGAACATGCAAACTCCACACAGAAAGATTCCGGGACGCGAACCGGCGACCTTCTTGCTGCGAGGCAACAGTGCTACCAACTGCGCCACCTTGCAGCCCTATTCCTTAATATACATAACTTTATTTTCCAAATAACAAACATGCGTAAAATAATTTTTTTAATGCTGATTTTACTACAGTAAAAAGGATGTACTTTTACTGTCAACTGTTGTAAAAGATTAAACTTCCAATTGTAAAATCACTGATTTCTGATTTATTTATTTTGAGTTTTCTTTTTTTAATTATTCTAATTATGATTTTTAACAATTATTATGTAAATTCCTATTTTTTGTGATTTGCTACAATAAATCTTTAATTTTCTTCTTCTTCTTTTTTTTTTTAAAGGGAAAATTTGTAAAATAACATTAACAACACTGGTCGGCTGTGGCTCAGGTGGTACAGCGGTTGTACTCTGATCGTGAGGTTGGCAGTTTGATCCCCCGTCCCTCCCCAGTCAAAGTGTCCTTGGGCAAGACACTGAAGCTGAAGTTGCTCCCAATGCAGGCAGCACCTTGCATGGCAGCTCTGTCACCATTGGTGCATGAATATGTGTGTGAATGGGTGAATGAGAAAACATTGTAAAGCACTTTGAGTGCCGCTGACTGTTCAAAAATAAATTACAGTTACAAACTGTAAACCTGTCTGGCAGTGAGAATAATTAGACAAACACTGATGTTGATCGCTTTCTTTTTCAGATTGACATCCTTTCTCTGGGACACCAAGTTTCTTTTTTATCTTGAGCATTAGAAACGTTCATGAGATTTCCTAGATTTTTCCACCGTAGGTTTTGTAATACTTCCAGGTGCTGTATTCTGCTTTGTGTCTGTTGTAGTGACTGCATCTGTGGCAAACCAATCATTGCTGGTTGCATTGCTCCTCTTGCACCAGCATGGGAATGTCGCCACAGACATTTAACGGAGTACTCGGCATGCGTTAGGGTGGCTTGCATATAATGGATGTTCACGCATATCTTAAAGTCTGGCAGTCCAGCTTTAAGGTCAGTTTAGTTGCTGGTTGTTGAGGACAAGAAGTTCTTCTCTTCTTCTGTCCTTTCTCGTCCACCCTCCTTTACTTACTTCACCTTTTGTGTTCTTTTCTTCTTCAGCTAATCTAAAAAAATCAACAGCATGTCTTTGCGCTGCTGACAAACTCCAGGTTTTTCCAGGGTCGCTGTCTTCGCTCTTTATCTCTTCTCACTTTTGATGCTCCCATTACCTCACCCTCTTTGTGAGTTTCCTGTGAGCTGGGAAACGCTGAACCACCTGCACTGTGTTGTGGTTGCCGCGCTGATTAATGTTCTCTGGGTTTGTTCCCACATCAGAGCTTTAACGCTTGATTGGTTCTGTAACCGTGCTGTCAATCAGGACTGTAATGATACCTGCTAATCAGACAGTCCACGCCAGGACGATTACCTCACGTTTATTATTCTAACCTGAAATGAAACAATGAACTTTTGACACAGTTAGGCGCAACTTCCTTTTTAAAAGCCATTGCGTGTTGGGTATTAGTGACGTCTTTCTATTATGCTGTGCGCTTTCATAAAAGTTCTCCTAAACTGCCCTGAAGATCACCATCACTCAACTGGTTGACGTGTTTGTGGAGTCGTTTATCTCGCATCACTTCATCTTGGAGGCATTTTCTCTCTAAGTTATACTTAGCTTGTTTGAACATGCATACCACTAACGCTCTCGCGATGTGAAAACCGATAGCTTCTTATAGAACAGTAACAGGATAAAGTGAGTGAATTCTGTTGCAATGAGGAATGACTCCAGGTGTGGAGATGACAACAATCTGTTGACATGCAGCGATTATTTCCTGCTAATCAGTTCCAATGAAGCAGAGAGATGTTATTTATTAGGAACGCTGCAGCAACATCATGCAAGTTGTCATGTCTTTGCACTGAATTTAAATATTTGTGATTTTTAACCACTGAGTAAAGTCAGAAATACACGCTATGAACCGGTCAGATTGTTTGAGATCTACTTTTCTTCTTTAGTTTGTACCCACCACATATCATCTCCAGAACATTTTTGAGATCTGCTCCAACTATGAGTTCTTTCCACTGCCTTTGATGATCAACATTCGTCACTTGATTCTCCCTTTAAATTTCATTTTTGTCAGCTTTATCTGATCTTTCACTCATTTATTCTGCTTATCTGCATTTTGCCTTTTTAAATCAGCTTTATTCGCCAGTTTTTACTGCCTTGCATGTCTTATTCTTGCACTATGAATTGCCTTGTTGTTGAATGTGCCATAAAAATAACATTGCATGTCCTAGATTTGAACCAGCAACCCACAACTCGTGACGTTTGTACGCTCGGTTTCTTCCCATGGTTGCAAAGTGTCACCTAAATATTTCACACGCTCTGTGTAAGAGGTCAGAGATGGCAGACAAGTTGAAACCATGTGTATGTTGGATGTGTTTCAGTTGTGGCTCCTCATTGTAAACAAATACACTCATGTACAGAACATGCACACACACACATTTACACAGATCTATGTACAAACACTGCTGGTGGGGGTATGCTGAGGTCAGGCGTTTGAGTCTTCATGGGAAATGTCCAGTGCGCAAGGATGAAATTGGACATCATCAAGATGAAATCATGGCTGCAGGCATTTAATTGATTCAAAGGATCCAATGAAAGCCGGTCAGATTTTTGCGAATTCAAAACAGCCATTTAAACCCACTGCACTCCGGTAAACCGCCGTCATTAAGGCTCGTTTAATGCTGGGACCTGGCACGAGCTCAACTATGCGGCAGGAAACGAAAGGTCAAACAAATAAACACTGTGGTAAGCTGCAATTTCCTTGGCAACCGGTAATTGTTTGTTGGGATGGTTGTGTACGCTGCCATGGCAACAGTGAGTTCCTCAATAACAGGAAATGAAGAGGCTTCTCGTTTCGGAGCAAACGATGTGATCATTTCCTTTTAAAGACATGAAAGAAGTCAGTTTAGGTTGATTGAACTCGTAGATTGTGAAGAAACAGAGATGAAAGAACAAACATCGGAAAAGAACATTAACTTATTTTTAGCTCTCACATCTCTCCAACAAAGCTGAAATTGCAGGAATACAATCATTATTAGTAACATACTGTTATGGTATATACGAATTAAGATGATAAAGAGCTTTTTTTGGCTACTGTTAACTGCTCTTGGCTGCTCTTTATTACATTTGTATAACTTTACACTCCAACAAAACGGTCGCTATCATATGACACACTGTTACTGCTTTATTTGGACAGAACAAACCTATAAAACTGTAAATATGCAGACAGAAAGTAGAATTTTGGGTAGAATGAACCTTTGTAACAATAAATGGTTAGACAGACAGTATTATTTTGGTGAAATAAACTTTTGAAACTGTAAATATTTGGACAGAAAGTATTATTTTGGGTGGATAAACCTTTAAAACTATAAACATCCTGACTGAAAGTATTGTGTTGGGTGAATAAACCTTTAAAATTATAAATAACCTGACCCAAAGCAGTATTTTGGGTGGAATAAACCTTTGAAAGTATAATTATCTTGGCAGAAACTAGTACATTGGGTGGAATACACCTTTAAACCATAACTCGTGAGACACTCATCCAGTTCTGTAGGTGGCGCTGTCACCCGATCTGTAGCCGCCACCTTTACTCCAAAAACACATCATAGCGACTGGTTGGAACTTAAGCACATCATGAAGTTTATATTTTTAAAAAAGGAAGTTAGTACCCAACCACAGGTGGACTACCAACTTCTTCTAGAAACAATAAGAAGTCAGTCGAAGGTGACTTTTTAAATTCCAACTCAAACACTGTTAAACAAAGAAAAAAGTGCCATTTTTAACTAACTCAAACTACAACAAATTGAGCTATTTAAGCTAATGTTAGCAAATTAAGCTAAATTAATTTGCTGTGAACAACTTTCTAGCCTTTCCTGCTCTGGTGAGTGTGCAACCTAATGCACTATAGCTGATGCTAATGCTAACATGGCTGTAAACTTGCTAACGTTGCTGTCGTGCTAACTATTCGAAATGTGTGTGCTAAAAAACACTGAAAATTTATATCCACTGTTTAACTTTTACATTTTACATTGTCATAATGTGACCTTTACATTAATATTATGCAAGCGAACACTGATTTGACATTAGCTGCTATGCTAGCATTACATTACACATGCAATATATCCTTATCTGGGCTCATTTTATAAACAGTTTAATAATGAAATGCATTTGTTTTTAGACAGATTGCATGTTGTGAGAACAACCCTGGACTGAAAGACACTTGTCCAGTAGGTCTGCAACATGCAAATGTACAAGCTAACGTGAAGTTGTCCAGAAGAAGCGAGGGTGAGTGTCTGCCTTGGTGTTTTGGTTGTATTTATTGGCAAGATTTTCGGGATATGTGTCACTCTAATGATTTTGCTCATACTGCTGAATGTATGTATGCAAAGAATTAAGTTGAACACTGATTTGTACTGGTACCATTTCTGCTGACATCTGATGTCGACCTGTGCTGTCTCTATAGAAATAAAGAGCGACTGCTGCATTGGGCTCATATGTGCTATAGTAATGTATGTATGTATGTATGTGTGGTTTATCTAACAGCCGCTCAGGCCAGAAGCAGGAACAAAAGTGTTGCGTGTGACACCAGCTGTCTGGATTCTGCTCCGTGTCAATATCTGGCAGCGTCAACCCCAATGAGAAGGACCAGGCCTGAAGTGTGTGCTGGTGGCTCAAGGCTCCATCCTGACATTACCGAAGGCACCATTGATGCTGAAAGGTATTTTCTGTTTTTTTTTGTCTTACAGTTATTGACCAAACCTATTTGAGATGGGCAGAATAATTTAAAACTGCATGTGAAAGTATTGTTACTTTGCAAATACTACTGTTTAAGCAGAAGTGAAAGTCGTCATCCAAACACATATTTGGATCTGGAAAGAGAAAAGCAATAAGTCGACTATGTGTGACATTTTTTAAGCAACTCAACCAATACTGCTGAAGAATTTTACGTTTTTAATCAACTCGTACTTTAAATTGAGTTAACATTAGAAATTTAGCTTAATTAATTTTCTGGAAATAATAAGAAGCCAGCAGTAGATGGTGTTTCTAACTGGCTCAAACATTAGCAAAGTGAGGTAATATTAGCAAATTAAGCTACAATTAGCTCAATTTGGCTAAAATAATTTGCTGGAAACAACAACAAGCCAGCTGTATACGGGGAATCTAACCGATTTAAACCTTAGCAAATTGTGCTAACTTTAGCAAATTAAAATAATACTAGCAAATTAAGCTATAATAACCTGCTGGTAATAAAAGGAAG
Organism: Stegastes partitus; assembly: GCF_000690725.1. Lineage (NCBI taxonomy): Eukaryota > Metazoa > Chordata > Actinopteri > Pomacentridae > Stegastes > Stegastes partitus. The sequence goes on from NW_007577825.1 coordinate 479,225, forward strand.
CGTGATGTAGATGGTGTTTTTTGCAAACTGAAATGATGCTAAAAACATGGCATTTTTAAATTACTAAAATGTTTAAAATAGCACTAACTTTAGCAAATTCAGGTAATGATGTAAAATTCACATAATTTGCTGGATACCATAAGAACCCTGCTGCACTAAAGTCTGTTTGTCTGCAGTCAAACACATATTGCAACAGTGGTCCATAAAACCAACATAAAGCTCTTACACTAAGGAAATAATACCTATAACAAATTATAAATTAAAAAATGGCACATGCTAAAATAAAACAAGTAGCCTGCTTCTTACTATGTCAGATAATATGTTTTACCCAAGAGTGCCTGTACATCATCCACATCTGGTTCTGGAACTTCAGCATATAGCCTCACCGTCTCCTGGGCTTTAACGATTTGTAGCACATACTTGCTTATTCACAGCACTGTAACCTGCTTCACATAATTTGTTTTCTGACTGAGAGAGAAACATCATATTTCAGTCTTAACTACGCAAGTCTGTTTTCTGGCTCTCACACAGCCTGACATCTCGCCCGTTGACAGAAAGTGCCTGGTGACAAGCCGCTTTTATGCTCCTTGTCAACAACCTTGTGTCAACCAGGGATAGTTTGCGATGCTTCGGTTGTGACGAGGCCGCAATGACAGCATCATCTTGCCAGCAACTCCAAACCCACGCATCTCATTTTAAAGCCTTCGTTTTTACAATACCACCTCAAATTTACTGTCAAAGGCCGCCTTGCTGGAAGTCATTAGCTGAACGGTAACCAGCAGAAAGGTATGCTTGAAATTAAGGGGTGTTTTATTCTGAAAAAGCATGACTCCAATTTTCCACAATGGCTTCGTATAAAATAGCTGAAGGTGGGATATTATTTTGAATGAAAGCTCAGCAGAGATCAGTTGAAGAATGTGGAACAATGCTGCACATTTTAATGGCTTTTAGTGACGTTCTTGTTTTCATAGCACTCTTTCTAAATGTTTCCTGCCGCAATCCGAAAGCTGCCTTCTTATCACGCCTCTCTGTTCTTGTGCTGTGTTATTTAATGTTTTTTTTACATCCTCAAGAGGTATTCGGTAAACTTTTTAACTGCCTGGTCAGGTTACAAGACTTAAGGTGCCAGTATGTTTCTTCTCAGACGGTTGAAATACTTCAGTAACCACTTTTGTTGGTGCGGTTTCCGATTGTGTTTTACAATATCTGTAACTTTCCAAAACCTTCAATCAGGCGTTCACAACCGCTGCACGCTGTGATCGGACAGCTGTGTGGAGTTAAGAAAGGAGTTCTTAAGCTGGTTTTTTATTCTTAACACAACTTCACATATCAAGTTGTTATTCCCTATTTAAATAATATTACATTTTCACTCTTACTGTCGGCGGCTCGGTGGTTAGCACTGTTGCCTCACAGCTAGAAGATCCCTGATTTGCATCCCGGCCTTGGCCTGGGATCTTTCTGTGTGGAGTTTAAATGTTCTCCCAGTGCAGCATGGGTTCTCTCCGGGTTCTCCAGCTTTCTCCCACAGTCCAAAAACATGTTGAGGTTAATTGTTAATTGGTGAATGTGAGTGTGCTTGGTTGTCTGTCTCTAAGTGTAGCCCTGTGATAGACGTCCAGGGTGTCCCCTGCCTCCACCCCAAATCAACTGGGATAGATTCCAGCCCCCCCGTGACCCTAGTGAGGATTAAGCGGTGTATAGATAACGGATGGATGGACTCTTACACTATAGCTAAAGCTAAATGCTAATGTCAGCACTGACTGACTGACCAATACTGTTTGTGATGTGTGTCCACTGAGCGCATATGCAAGCAGTAATTGCCATGAGTCTGGAGATTGCACGGCACTGCGCTGTCAACACTGGGACCTGTGTTACCCATGTTTTCATGACCATTGGTAGGTGTGCATTTGTGATTTCTCCACAGATCTCAAACTGGAGCAGAGAAAAAAACATCAAATTCTGTATCAGTCAAAAAATACTTTCATGTCGAGTGTCATCACTGGTGGTGACAAGAGGTGGGTCTGCAGCTAATTCATCCCACAGAGTAGAACTATTAAGAAGTCCTGAGATGTTCTAGGGAGCATATTTGCTACTAATGACCTGAACTGTAGCTCGTTGGCATGTAGGTGCTCCAGTCTGTGCACCACATCAACACAATCATTACTCCTCACTAAGTTCGGTGCCCTATGACTTCTTACTCCTTCCCAAGGTGAATTCAAGTTGAAAGGTCGCTGTTTGGACATTCAGTGCTAATCATGGTTGGTGCTTGACATTTTTACATAACAGGACTTCTACGGGGCATTAGAAAAGTTGCAGGAGCCCTGAGAGCAATCCACAAGGAAGCTACTTTGATTAATATGGAAGCCAAATTCAAATCAGGTTGATTTTTATAGGCGTAGTCTCTCGACTTTTTGATCACTTCTGGTACTCACAGTGACACAAGCAAGCTTTTCTTTAGAAAGTAACGTTTAGAATGTCCCCCATGTAGTTTAATGTATCAGCATGCTAACAATTGCTAATTAGTTTTTGACTTGATGATAAATGATTTGGAATGCTAAATGATAACAGTTCATCCTGTGGGGAACAGAACTCTCTTTACCAATTTTCATGGCAATCCAAACAATATTGTTTCAAGGTTTCACTCAAACCCACAAATGTCAATGTCATGGTGGAACTAGAACAACTGTCATAGAGCTACACAGTTATTATGATTCAAAGTCTTGGCTATCAGACATTGAAGAAAATTCATGGCAATCCATCCAATAATTAGATAATTAGAAGACAAATTGACATTGCATTTCCTAGATCCATGCCACAAGTGTAGTCCAAATACAATAATAACACCAATTATGAATATCCTCTTATTATTTCAGTTCACAGTCACACTTAGTTTTCCACTTGCACAAGGTGATTAGAAATTGGACAGTGGAACCACTGTTGGCTAAATATTTACACCTTGTTTGACTTGGAATGGGTTTCCTCATCCGTCTTAATAAGCAATTTAAAGAACACAATCCTTTCTTTGTTCACTGGCCTCCACAAGTTCAACTGCCCACAGTCAGTAAATCAGGCTTCTCTCCTCTGCAGCTCTAAAGAAACTCCCATTCACTGAAACCAGCAGAGCAGCCTCCATCCTCACTGTAGATCAAACCACTTTTCACTGAAAGGTGTCAGATAACTCTTGACCATGGGCCCTGTAATTTAGCACCTGTTGACAGCCTCTCGGTTGTTCATGACTTTCCTTCTGGTACCTCCTCTGTTCATTAGAGCCTATACTGGTGGTGGTGCCAGCGCATGCTGCTTTATTTCAGTGCCACGAGGCCTATTAAAGATAAGAGAAGTCCAAAGAGAGCTTTTTATATCTTTTGGAGCAACACATTAACGCAAACATGGGATTTGTAGTGGCTAGATTGGGACTCATTCGTCAGTTTTTAGGAACTCATTGGGTCTTGTCTCACCTCATTGTAGATTTGGCACATGATCAAAACTATCACACGTCTGAAAGGATTTCCAACAGAGCAGCTCCAAGTCCTGCTTTCCTTTCTGCTTCTTGGCCTTTTTAAAGTTTACAGTAGGTGGACACATGGTGCACTGCATCACCACGCTCTGACTTGGACAAAAGATAGCTCATAAACCCGTCTTGTGCAACACTTGGCGACCATTTCTATGATCTGTTGCAGTGCCAAATTGGCCTTCGAGACTGGCGGATACTCCGGTGTTTTTCATGCCTCTGCCATGGTGACCAAAACCGCTGAATAATATTTGTAAGAAAACATCAGGCTTCTGTTTGAATAGCTGGCATTGGCGTGATTTTTTGTTGTAGATTTGAGTCAAAAGCCCACATCAGCACTGTCCTCGTTTAACTCTGAAGAACCTTTGCTTTTCATGCTCTCTGCTTTGAGTTTGGATCAGTTTCTGGGAAATCATTTTCCAAATTAATTGCTGTCAGAATTTTACTGTTTATTTCTGTGTGTAATTTAATGCAGTCCAGACGCAGACTTAAGAATGGTATCAATTTCCATATTACGAATGTTGAGCCAATAATAAAAAGTGATTGCAGTTAATGACTGATCGGACTGGATCTTCTCCAGCTTGGAGCGGTCGTTTCTGTCAGTCAGCAGAAAAAAGTAGCGTTGTGATGCAAAGGTTTGAATCCTAAGTCTTAATATGAAGCCACTGCCAATCGTTCCTATAAAATCATTTTGAAACATGTTGACATTTGTGACTGACAGGTGACTAAAATTAGCTCACACACCTCGAGTTCCAGCTCTCTATCAAATATCTCATTTATATTCTGCACCTCTTTCCCTTTTTTTGGTCATTTCAACACAAAATGTCCGACTTATAAATAGGGCATGCTGCTATTAGCTGTCCATGCAACTACAATACATGCCACTTGTTGTTTTTGCACCATATTCGAGGTTATTTACCACCATAAATCTAGTTGTCACTGTGCTGTCTAGTGCATCTAAGCTATTGTAAGGTTTCTTCTCCTCAAAACCTAAAAAAAAAGTCTTTGCACAACAAGTGGAAACTTCTCTTGATGTGTGGGTTGTCCAGGGTTCCTGTAGTCTTCAGATTTGTTCCAACCTTAACTCTTAACAAGAACCAGAAGAAACATGCCTCTCTAAATCTCTCATAATGAGTTGAGTTGTTCGAGGGCAGGTGGCCGTTGGAGAAAGTCATCGTTTTAGGAACAAAGCTGCTTCAGTAATTGCTTAACCGTAAGGAGGGAGTAACCACACGCACTTTCAAAAGTTTGTCGAGCCTGGAAAGTGCCACCGATCCGAGCGGCTCGCCTCGTCCGCCGCTCCTAACGGGCAATTTTCATCACACGGCGGTTTTCCTTTGATTCTTTTAAAAGCTTCACGGTTAGTTTCAGACTCAGCTGAAACTGCGCTCAAATCCCAAACAGTGTAAGCGATCGTCGACTAAACTGCTTTGAATGGCTTCCATTTTTATGCTGTAAATGCCACATAAATCCCACTTCAGATCGATCAGCGGACTAATGATTCACAAAATGCGCGAAATTACATGTTTGTCTTCTCCTTCTCCTCGTATGTCACGTTAAGGAGAGGCAGCAGCGACCGGAGACGGATTGTAAATCTTACCAAAGCTCACTTTATGGTCGACTGAGGTAGTTTGGATGATAACAAAGTTACAGTGCTGCACTTTATTATGCTCGTAATGTATCAGAAATGTAGTAGGATGGATGTATTTATAACCAACCAGAGCTCATGAATCCTTTTTTGTTTTGATTTTGGTAATCAGTGAACAAAAATGAAGCCGTTTAAATGTACTCACAACCTAATGAACCAGATGTGCAATCAGAGACAAACATTAGTGCTTAAAGCAATCAAATGTTTAATCTGAAGGAATGCTTACATCTGCTAGATTTCCTAAATTCTCTTGTTTGACGTATCCAACAGCCTTGTTCTTCACTCTCACACTTTCCCACGAGCCATTTTTAGATTATAAGTTGGCCAAAATGACTGAATGCTGGTATTTCAACCGCCGTACAGTATACTCTGTGCCTCAGAGTTCCCTTAGTAAATGGAAAAAAGCAAGATCTCATGATGTTAATGCCTCGACGCTGCCGGAAAACCAATCAGCCTCTCGCTTCGGACAGAACCTGCGGATGCCAGAGGACGTCAAATTGCAGTCGGAGAGCCATAAATCATCCGCTGCTCATATCTGTTTGTCTGTATTTCCATAAAGTTTTATAAAGCTGGTTCAACAACTGAGAAATATTATACTGTGGAGAACTGGCGAGAGTTTATGTGCAAAGTAAAAAGCAAAGACAGGATTATATAAGAAACAGCTTGCCTTGCATTCACTGAATACTGTGATAGTTGTATTTCTGACAGTTTGTTTCTTTGTCCCCTGTGCACCATCTCTTTTCACGTCCATAAACAATGATCCTGGCAGTTTTTATGTAACTCAAGTCCTAATGAAATGCACACAGTGTGAAAGAATTTATGGAAACTTGAAACTTGAGTCTGACTGTATTTTGTTTGCTGTCGCCGCTGCCAGACTTATATCCACACACATGGAGGCGAGCCATCTCTGTGGTCTTCTGTTTACGGCTGCTGTTGTTCTCTTCAGCTCATTAAATATGGCCAGAAAAATCAAGGCCGAGTATGAACTGTGTGATTTAATACAGTAATCCTCACATGCTGTAGACGAGGAACGTAGCTTTGTGTTGAGAATTCCAGTCCCAGAGTGGAGTTTATTTCATCGTCAAGGCTCAGATGTGCAGCTTTTAGCCTGACAGGACACAGACCAGTAAGGCTCACCTTCAGAAAACCGATTATTCAGCTCCATCTGGATAAAGACACTCTCATTTTCTAATTTTGTAAATGGCCTTGTGTGATGTGGTCCGGTTCAGGTCTGACCCGTTGTGGACTGCATCTCAGGGAGGGTTGTTGCATTGAACAGATCACCGCATACCGAGACGTGTTTTGAAGTTGGCGTAGATGGAAATGGATCCTGACAAAGCTTTAACATGCAAATGGATCCATCGTGGTGTGTTTTCGTTGTAGTCCAGGAAAGTTTGACTTTGCATGCGTGCTCATTTTCACTGATGACACAATCATATACATTTACATCTGGGAACTCTTTTGAAACTCTGTTTTCCTGTTTTAGCTGCTGCGCCGGGTGAAACGGTGATACAAGGCACACTGGAGACTATAGCTGAGGGAGGAGAGTGTTACTGAGTCTGCAGAAGGATTCAATATGCTGCTGTCATGCTGAAACATAGCGCACCTGAATGAAACTGCAATATTGCACATTAGCCCGACCTGCAGATCTTCCGCTTGCCCCCTCATGATATCAGAAAATAAAACTTTTTATTTTAGATGCTGGAGGGGTTTTGAAACCTGAGTAGATTAAAGATTCATAATCAAAACCATAGGAACCAACCTTGCATGGAAAAAAAACAGGTTTCACTCATCTAAAGTGAAAACATGAGATCAGATCACTGTTTTGTTAAATTATTAATCCTGTTTCGATGCCTAGCTTGCATAATCAGTGGATTTCTACTGAAGCTGCCATGACCTGGATGGCTGAGAAGCTGCACAGACAATAGCTTCAGTGTTGTATGTTATGATATATTATATTTATGAGCATCCTCAGATAAGCATTTGAGGATGTGGAGAAACTTGGGTAACGTTACTGGAGTTTAGGCTTCCACAGAGCCAATAGTGTGTTAGTATTTATTTATTTATTTTTTACATGTCTGGCTGAATTACTCCACCATAAGCTCCTTTTGTGAGGTGAGGAGAAGTCTTACAGTGTTTGAGCAGAGTAGTAGGACTCCACAGTAGGAAGGTGTTATTGCAGTTCAACTGTTCTGGACAATAAGGGTCATTTAGTGTAATCAAGTGAAGGAGAAATCAGATGTGAGAAAAGAGACTGGATGTAAGTTTGTATTGCTGTCATAATATGAAACGTACCAGTGTACTGACCCTCAGCGCTACAAGCAGACAGTATTGTAGCATGTACAGTGAGCACCCCCCCAAAAACACATCACCCCCTGAAGTTGATCCAATCATTCTACCAAGGTGTGCAGATAATCCATCACACATACGATATCCAGTCTGATGTGAGAACAATCAAAGAACTGTTTTCAGATCAGACTGGATATCGTATGTCCATCCATCCATCCATTATCTATACACCGCTTAATCCTCACTAGGGTCGCGGGTGGAGTCTATCCCAGCTGACTTAGGGTGAAGGCAGGGGACATCCTGGACAGGTCACCAGTCTATCACAGGGCTACACTTAGAGACAGACAACCAAGCACACTCACATTCACACCTACGGACAATTTAGAATTACCAATTAACCTCAACCTTCTTGCTGCGAGGCAACAGTGCTACCAACTGCGCCACCCTGCAGCCTGGATATCGTATGTGTGATTTAATACTACAGCTGTTAAATATCACAGCTATATCATGCAATGCTGTATAATAGTCAGAGTCAGTAAAACACAGCCAAAAATGTGCCACACTTTCAAGGGTGGAGCAGCCTAGCCGTAGAGTCAGTGCAGTACAGTCTTAGTTTCACGGATTCACCAGCAAATTTCACACAAAATTAAACTGTCCGCAACACAAATCGACCTCGTGGTAACTCGCATGTTATAGATCTGAACAAATGTGCCAAGCCCCTCGCCATGGAGCCCAATGGTGACCACATGTCCTTGCTCTCACTCGCGCCTGCAATATCCGCCTGTGCCCGGTCATCTCCACTCTAACTGAGATACTGAATGTGTTGCTAACAGTGATTTTTAGTTTCTCTGGTGTAAGTGTGAGGGAGTTTTCCCCTTAAAGTATGTACCAATAAAGAGAATAGCACTTAAGTTGAACTTCAAGACTTTAACTTTGACACACAGAGATGAGTTTTAGGGGCTGAAAACTAAGGCAGGTAGTTTATGATATGCTGTTTGGCTTTGAAAATGATTATTGGTTAAATATAGATCGTGAGATAATGAACCAGAAATGATTTGCAGTTAATGTTTAATCAACACACTGTTTAAAGATTGTGAACTTTAGCCCTTTGGTGCTTTTGGTTTTTAAAAAAAGCATAAAGATACCATTCTTTAAACTCGGCACAAGCTACATGTGGAAAAATCTAAATCAGCTGTAAAAACGAGACAGTAAAACACTTCATAAATACAAGACATCGCAAATAAAGTGGAAACTGATCAGCCATGCTCATCGCAGACATTTTACCAAACGCTGCAGAGTTTAATTTTTAAGGCAAGCCTCTTTCTTTCCTGTTGGAGAAGACCATGAAAATCTTGTGGTTTTCCTTGATCAATTTCTGCTTGGGCCAAATCAAATAAAGGTTCTTGCGGTTGGGGATTTTTGAGCCACATTTCTGGCTGCCCTACTAGTCCTGAGCAGCCACAGACCAGTGAATAATCAGGCAGTAAAAGCATGTTATTCCTATAAGCAGCATGAATCCTCTGACCTGTTTGCATCTGGATCGTAATACATGTCTGTCTGACCTCTGTTTTGCTAAACTTCCTGCCCTAAAGAGGACGACATGGAGTAATTTCTAGATTCCTGCTCAGAGATATGTTTTAACAGAAAAGACGCCGTCCAAGTCATACAAAAGTGAGATGTTCAAAATAACTTGGAATGCTGCTTGTCTGAGAAACTCTGGTCTCCTTGGCAACCGCCTCCTGATAACACAAACAGGCCTCGATTCATTCCCCTCCACAGGCAAATAAAAGGGAAAAGCGGTGATTTTTTTTTTTTTCTTCCCCCGAGTGATAAGCTCTGGAGGGTCCCTGTGGTGGGCTTTCATTATGTGGGAACTCTGTGAGACCACTGAAGAAGTCTGTGAAATGATATCAGAGCAACAGCTGTGGTCTTTGCACGGCTGCAGAAGTCAGATCAGGTCGGTGCTCTGGTCTTCGTTTCAACATGCAGTTACATTAGAACTAAGGGAAGATGTGAAACAACAGACTTGTAAATTAAAATACAGAAGAAAAAACACACAAATTGCTTTTAAAGCAGAACTGAAACTTGAATTCTTCCCATTTTTTTTTTTTTCTGTGGAAGCATAAAACCATTTTTGGACATATTTGTGGATGGGTGTTTCCAGTGGCAGCGTTTTGAGTGACGTTTGAGGTCCGGTGTTGCTATGAGATCCACTGTTAGTTTGTGTGATGCACCACGACCGGAGCACACGTCGCCTACCAACGTTTAGACATGTCAAAAAGTAGCATGGGTAGTTTCAAAGTGATTTAAAACACCCTTCACAATATTGAGTAACCTATTCATTTTGCCTCACACCCGGATAACATTAGACGGCTTTCCACTGCGGGAACCCTGGGCAGGCAAGAAGAGATGTCAACATTAACAGGAACCAGCTCATTTAGCCTTTCTGTTTCTATTGCTGTGCAGGATTTGACAGCTTCGACAGCAACATGAACTCAGAGTGCATTAAAACAATGAAAAATCGTAGCTACTGTGTTGTTTGAGAGGAGACTGGCACTTGAAAATAGCGTTTGTTGTCACCTCTGAGTTAAACCAATCACAAACACAGCAGTGTTTCAGGGCCACTCAGAAGAAACTGTCCTGGAGGACTTTGTTCTGCCAATAAAAAAAGCCCAGAAAGAGGTTCTATAGGAGAAGTTCTTGAAGTTGCTTAAAGACTAGTCTAAACCTGCCTGCAAGTTCCTGCAGGGTAAAACTGCCTACTGTGAGACTAATGATGTGCAAATATATTGTCTTTTTATTACATACAGTCATCTTTCTTCTCTACCCTGGTACATAACATTATGATCAATGCAAATCAACATTACCCACAATGCAAATTAACAATTCGTGTGGTATGTTATACTAGTAACGGCCAAAAGCCTTGACTTGTTCGGCCTTATCAGAGATGATGAACAGACTGTAGAGGTCAGGTAAAGCTTCTTTGTA